>NW_009954222.1:8382867-8397956 GCF_000747805.2 Chaetura pelagica | reverse complement strand
AGCGGTTAATGTTTGTGCATCCAGGGAACAGTTAATCTGATGTATCCTGAAGTATGTGACTCAGATGAAATGAGGTGTCTTCAGGAAGTGTCCATTTCTGTCTGTAAAAGGACTTTAAGGTAATTAGATTGTATTTTCATATCTAACTTCAAAGCTATGACAAATGACATAATCTAATGGTTCTGTAGTTACTTGTGTAAGAATGCAGTGGTGCAAGGACTGTGATGTCTTGCAAGTTTTTCTAAATGTAGATTTGTCAACAATTAATGTGATACACAGATACATGCTTATTTGAGAAATCAAACAGATGGCTGTAAAAATGCAATTAAGCAGAAAGCCCTCATAAAATCCAGTCTGAACTAAACTGTGCAGCAAGTCAGCTACAGCCTTGGGTTTTTGATACAAACTTGTATTTTTTTCTTTTTTTTTTTTTTCTATGGGGACTTTGTCTGATGAGACTAAAAGACTTCACTGCATTTCTGTGCTCTGAATAAAAATAATTATTTTAATTTAATTAATTGAATAACTTCTATAATATTAATAACTTTTAAAAATCCTCTGTATAATAATTTTGCCATTGATGGTTTACCTCATTTAAAAAAAATAAATTTGTATCACACCTGCTATTAACTTCTCTTTATCAACCAGTCTCACCAGTACTCCTCAGTTTTATTCCACTCTTCTGCAATGTCAAGTTGACCTCAATTGACCAAAGGGGAAATCCATATCATACAACATAATGTTCAGCAATAAAACTTAAGAGTGCTGAGGGAAGCAGGAGCCATTCCAAATTAGCTTTTGCTCAGAGACTGACCAGGCATTGTTCTGCTCATGAGAGTTGGTGAGTGAATGTTTTTGCATTACTCATTTCTTAGTTTTCCCTTTTTCCCTTCATTTATTGAACAGATTGTGTCTTCACCTAATAGTTTTTTGTCAGTTTTGTTTTTCCAGTTCTCTCCAGCATCCTCCTAAAGTACAGAGGAGATGACTGAGTGAGCAGCTGGTGAGTGCTTAATTGCTGGCTAAGTTCAACCCACCATAGCATTTTCGGATACTCAAAACAAAACATCAGGAAAGTTAAATACCTACTGAAAGAACGTGGTGTATATATATACACAGTTTTCCCCAGTTTGTAATTGTCCTGAAAAAAGGGGCTATTTTAAGGTTTATCAATTTTTATCAACTGCAAATAAAGAAATTACTAAATCTTCACATAAAGTTTATGGTTAGAAACAGTTGCCTTCTTAATTCTAGCGTCTTAGATTCAGCAGTGCATAAAAGTCTGCTTCAAAACATTCAGCTTCAGAGCTTGTATCTTTAACTTTATGCAGCAAAGTTTTTACCAATTTAGAGATAAAAGCAATGATAAAATATTAATATGCCTTTTCATTGGTTGCTATCAACTCCTCAAAAGTCATACTAGAAAATTTCCTAACTGGCTCCCCAAAGTGAATCTCACCACTTCACTCTTTCGAGGCAGTATCTTCTTTTAAAACCTATATTCTATATATATTAAAAGAGGCTTTCCTACACAATTTGTTACTAAAATTTGATAGCCTGTGATGCTAATAGAAATTAACATGGTCTGCTGACAGAAACTCAACAGATAAAATTGACCTTCACTGTGCATGTGTTATTCTGTGTTCATTTATATAAAAGTATAGCTGAATAACATCTCATAGTATGTATACATTTGTGACATGACCTAAAGTCTGCCTCCAGTTTGAGGTGAATCTGCCTAGATTTTATCATCTAATGAACAAGGCCACAAATTCTGAAAGGCTTTAAAGTAAAAATATTTTGGAGGGCAGTGAGTAAAAACTAGGAATTCTTTGTTTCTTTAGACAGAGGCAACTGACTGTGACCAGGAAATATAAAATAGAAATAATACTAGTAGCAAATAGATCTAGTGAAATTTTAGCAACTAAAATTTTTAACTTACAGTTACATTTGTAAATTTAATTACTATGATTACAATTAAACAATTTAACACTAAAATAACTTCAGTTTGGTTTCATTTTAGTTTTCAACAACTTGTATTTTTAAATTTCATTACGTATGTAAGGGTGAATGTTTTACAGATTTAAAATTAAATTAAGGTGAGCTTTTTACTGTAGGATTGTGTTAAAACATGCCATAACCGAAAAGTATCAATGTCTTCTATTCAGGTGGAATGAGTTCAAATGTATTGATGGTATAACTTGATGATTTTAGAGGTCTTTTCCAACCTCAATGATGTTGTAATTCTAAGATGAGCAACTTCTGGCTTGGCTTCAGTTATTTCCCTTACTTCAGTGAAGTCAGGTTCTGCGGACTACCCTTTAGGTTAGTTTAATTGGCCATGTGCTCTCAGCAAGTGCCTAAAGCCTGGTTTATCTGGTTTCCCCAGTTACTAAGGTTTCTCTGAGTTCCTTCTATGTACTAACCCAGACCATTTCAGAGCTACACAATCCATATGGCATTGGGTAATACCTTTAGAGATGGCTACTATATGTACTCTTATATCAGTTGCTTACTGTTTAACCCTAAATCTGAGGTGAAAAAAAATGGACATGCACAGAAGGTTGAGAATATTGTGTAGTTTAAGGTTATTATATAAATTCCTTTGTGTCTGTTCTCTCCAGTGAGTCATAGATCTCCTGACAATAAATATACAAATGGTAAAAAATTTACTCTTCTAGTTTGAAGGACAATCTGTGCCTGAATATCTAATAATAAAGCAAGATAGAACAAGGCTAGTTCAGCAATTGAGATTGAAAATTCAACAGAGATTATCTAATTATCAACTGAAATTATCTGCCCACTGAACAGGCAGAAATCCCTGAGATGACAGCATTTGTGAGAGTAAAATTCTAATGTCTTAAATTTTAACAGAAGAAGCTCTAATCTCAGGTAATAAAGTAAATAAATCTCAAATGTTTAACAGCTAGAGTAGAGAAATAATGGGATTATCATAAAGACTTCACAGCCAACAGGGAGAGCAATTTTATACTTAATTTCATTTATTGCTATACCTCCTACTATTTTCTTCATTGATTTGCCCCCAAAAAAGCCCTGAGATAAGGCACAGAAAAGATCAGGTATATATATGAGAAAGTATCACCTACTTTCTTTCAGGGTACCCCCAAATGTATTCTCTACTGTCACGAATTCACTGAGAAAATCTGAAAGACCAATGTCCTTGTTTTGGCTGTATGAATATTTATTTGTTTGCATGTGCATTTATTGTTTTATTTTTATTTTTTTTCCTTGCGGTACGAATAAAATCCATTAACTGCATTTGGGAATTAAGTTGTCAGATCTTTGAAAACCCCTCCAATATATTTCTCAGGAGTGGAGGGTTCTGCAAATACATTACATAAAATATTCTATGTATGATTAACAGATGAAACACTACCTAAAACAGCAACCTAGACCTCTCAAAGACAATCAGAGCAGTCAGGATTGCTTCTTGAGGAAATTATACTTTTATCCAGAAGCAAAACTCTTTCCTGTACAGCTGATAATTGTAAAAGTCCCTGCAGGGAGTGAAAAAAGCTGCCAGAAACCTCATGAAATATGAATGTATTGTCTTTTGCAAAGATGCCCTTTTGACTTAATTTCATAAAGATAAATAATTTTACACAGATAGAAAATTGTACATATTGAAAAAAAATTGAACTGCATCCCAGCAGAATTTATTTCACAGAAGGAAGAATTACATGTAATAGTTTTTATATATATGCTACTTAATGCATACTTGGAAAGCATTCACGCAATGCAATGATGAGGCAGATTATAAAAGCTTTCTGTTTCTAGGAAAAGAAAATGTCTTGAATTCTTTCTTGAACAATTCTAAATTATTATACAATATCTTGTTCTCTGTGCTTATACAATGAACTTTTGACCATCTGCACCAGGAAGCGCTGGTACTTTATGATACCAGTAAGAAAGGTACTCAGACTCTGCAAAGTATTATTTTAAATGCTACTTAATAGAGCTGATACTATAAAGAAATAGAGAATAATCATACATCTCTTTAGATGGTGAGAAACCTGGGAAGTACAGCAAGGAACAGGTCCTCCAGTCCACAGGCAGCATACCATTAAGTCCCCATCTGAGAAAAGGTTTATGCATTTTGTTTATTCCAACTGTTACAGGGCTTTATTAAAAAAAAATAAATATAAAAATTCTATTAATAATTTTTATTATCAAATAGAGAGACTGTTCTCATGAGAACTTCTTGCTGGGTAAAGTAAAGGCCATACAGGCGATGTAATTGCCAGTACCAAGTGGAAGCTCCTCTCTTATAATGAGCTGTACATCCAGCATAACAAAGGACAACACTGGCCTGGGCCAGATAGTGCTTACTTGAGTCTCTAACTTTTTAAGGCCTCATGGTCTTCTAGTGAGGATTAGTACAACATCTCACTGGATGATTCTGGGTGATTTTTAGTTTACTTTGTCCTTGTACATTTTTTTGAGAAGAAGTGTTTTCTATTCAGCCTATAGTGTCTCCAAACCTCATTATATGACAGTGTGTGTTAAAAGGGATGGGATTTATCCCATCTAGCTATACTAATCAAAAAGATCAAAGCTCTGTCCTTACCTTCCCCCTATGGACAATAGAAAGGGATAAACAAACCCACAGAAGCATTGCATAGCTTGTTACAATAACCTTTGGAATATTCTTTATTCTCATTGATTTACAAGGGACATTAAATAATTTAGATAATGGATTTAGTTACAGTTAGGTGAAATTAATATCTATTCAATTCATTATGATAATGATTGCATATAGATTTCTGCATTTTATTTCTTTAAAAATATAATCTCTGTATCTTGACCTTGTGAAGACTTCTTATAGATCAAGTTGAGACTATAAAAACAAAAAAAACCCAAGTAAATAGAGCCTTACAGAACTGAAAGATCATGGGACTTTAACAGTTGAATTGAAGAATAGAATGTAGCTAGTAAAGAGTTTTATACTCCATCAACTTCGTATAATCCTGTAATGTTGAAGTAACCTGGAAAGAGATTTATTTTTCTTGATTTTTTTTTTGTCCTTTTAAAGAAAAATTCTGCTTGTCCAGGAAACGGCAGTGAGGTTCAATCCACACCACAATGAGCAGGGAACTAGGAGCAGAATAACTACATTGCCATGTCTATCCAATATGTACTTTAATGGCACACAAAGTGGTAGATTACTGAACAGTATAAGCAAGCTAATATTACCCTGGAAAACAAAATTAAAATTATTGAGACTACGGAAAATAATTAGTTATTCAAATAGTACGTGTGTAAACATGCTCAAATTACAAAGTGACATTTGTGACTTACAATCTTTAGAACTATGAATTCAAAGCATGCCAAAATGAGTAATCTCTTTTAAGTTAATCATCAGGAAGACAAAACACAAAAAATATTTTCAGTGTTTGTTTATCAACTGCAAAAGAAGTTATTTCAGACTATATGAAACCATATATGATTCATTGGAGAAACAGAATAGATATAAAACTATTTGGGAGTCCTTGCTTTTCTGCTTTGTCAGAAGACAATTTGCTGAAAAAAGACAATGATGTATTTTGAAGATATATGAAGATTTAATGAAATTCTAATGGAAATATTAGATAAATTGTTTTTGAGGTAATTTTGATGCAAAAACCCTCTCGTTTTGATGTATTTTTTTAACCAAAAAATGCTTATCATTGAATTATTTAATGATTTATCTACTTACACTAAGTTCCAGTTTTCTGAAACTAGAATTTATAAATATCTATGTACAGGCTATATAATTTTCTGTCTGGGCCTAGATATAAATACTTTATACTTCTGACCACAACCTCACAAACAAACTTTCCCACATGGAAAACACCAAATATTTAGCTGACCAAGGATACTAATATTATTTATTCTGTTAAAACACACTTGCTGTATGAAAAGCTTAATTATTTTGCAGTGACTTTATGAGGACCTGAACTTTCTATGACCAGGTATCCCAGACAGCTCCTGACAATATACGACTATTTTTCAAATACTTTTCAGTCATTTAGAACTACTGTTTCTGAGAATAATTGTCAGGAGTCAGCAGTTATCAGCTACTTGGTACTTTATATCATTTGTGGTGCTAAGTCGGCTGAGAGTTTTATTGCCTCAGAAATACAGCACAATTGTTCTCACTTTTCTATTAACAGTACCAGTGTAAAACAAAAAAACCCTTCAATTTGGAAATAATTACTAATATCCAGAAAACATGCACATGTCACAGTCCAATAGTCAGATACGTGAAGATTATTTGTGATCCCACCAGGGCAAAATAAATATAATATAATATCAAGTGCACAAATAGGCTTTTAATTACGTGCAGATAAGCTGCTAAGAGTTATAACTATATATTTGTCATAAGCTTATATTAGATGTGATAACTAACCCTAAACTACAAAAGAGGAAGATCAGAAAAGAAAATAAAGAGTTAAAGAAAAGTCACCACCCAGAGCTCCAGCAGTATCCTGTTGATCTCGCAGGAGAATGGGGTCATGGTCGCGTCCTAGGAAGAATCTTGGGACTGGCACTCTTTCCTTTTATACAGTTAATTCCTGATACACCATGGCAGTCACCCAATCACTGTTTCATGTGTGTAGCAAAATTATTTATCACCTAATGCATTCCTTTGGTCAAGTTATCCATATTTGGTGATTTACCTGAAACACTCTTTAAGTCTCTTAATTAATTCAAAGCCTGGTTATCACTGGATGTCCTTGCTCAGTGCTAGCTGTGGTACCAGTTGTGTGCTTCTTTGTCTACTATCTCAGCACATCCCACACCAAACTTCCCAGTTTGCAGTTGCCTGCAGTATTTGCCACATTGTTGACACATTGCAGGAGCTTGCTGAGTAAAATAGTTTGATGAGTTGCTGAGACATGTCCTTAGTCCAGCAATAAATCCTGCTTAACTCTTTGATGTCTCAAGACAAACACCAGACACCCTGAGCATCTGAATACACTGTTTATCTCTTGGTTTGTTCAAGACAAGCATCATAAATCCTGAGTATCACAGCATGAACGTATAATCCATTACAAACATACTTGAGTTTGCTTTCCTTAAAGAATTCAAAATCAATCAACTGGATTCTGGTCTACTCTTTTTTATAGACATCTACAATTACTTAACTGCTAGTATTTCCAAATATATTTAATTGGCATCCACCTATATTGTCCTAAAATAAATTATTCAAGAAAATCTTATCATTCAGAAAATGATCTCTTAAGAACTGAAATAGCTATTCTCTCAAGACTGGGAGTAAAAAAAAAAAGAAAAGGCACATACCACAAGATGGGTACAGCTCCCCAGAGATGGGGATGCCAATTAAATATCATGTCCCACTGGTTGTGTATGGCAGATCCCATAAAGTGAGCATGGGTAGGGTTCCTCAAGGGATGGATATCAATCCAGGGAGATTTGGACTGGACCCACTTGCTTTCTAAATTTCTCTCAGAGAGCAGCCTACGTGTGGCTGGATCCAATCTTCCTCTCTTAATTACTCTCTTTTAAGAACCCATTTTGTGAAATTAACCTCTGGAATTCTCTGTGTGATATTCTAAGAGTAAGATCATCACCCATGGGGTTTGTAGAAAACACAACTTTACTTAAAATTGAATAAGATTATAAAGCTTATCCAAAACACACCACACAATATTCTCAAAAACAATGGATTACAAATATCAGAACTTAGCACACTGGTACTTTCAAAGCAATGGATTACAACTAGTAAAACTTTACAAAGTTGTCAAAGCAACAAGTTATAACCAACAAAACTTGTCAAACTAAGCTACCCTTATGTGCCAGGATAAGTTTAGAAACAGACAGAGAGAGAGAGAAAGAAAAGGGAGATTGAAAATATATCAACACTGTTGGATCCAGCGAAGATCTTGGCAGGAAGCTGTAGTCCTTGGATGGTGGGTGCATCCTGAGTGTCCTCAGCCTGTATTATTTATGCTACCCAGCCTCACGTTTTCAGGGGGACTTGGTGTATCTTGTGCAGACTCAGAGTTTAAGTTTAGAGTGTTCTGGAAATGAGTCAGTGAGACATAGGAGTCCAGGTGATCACTTGTGCACCCCAGTTGGGTTGACCAAGCTATGACCCTTGTTTCTGTGCATATGCCCTGTTCAGTGGCCTTACAAGAGGCTTACACAAGATGACACTCTGCCTCCACAGGGTGCCATTTGCCTGCCACTGTTCCTTATCAAATAGGCTGACCACCAAAGGAGGGTTTCTTCTTGCAAGAAAAGAGTTCAGGATGTTTGTTGAGTGAGAACCCCACCCAAGCACAATGTCCAGTTTGTCTGGGCTATTGTTTTGAGACAATTATTAATTTCACCATTTTACAGGAGGTTTTGAAAAGTCGGTTCAGAAATGTCATTGTTTCAGTAAGATACTTCTAGTGTTTTTAAATTATTATTATTATTATTATTCTGTATTTAAAATACATATAATATTTTTTAAAAAAACTCTTTGTAAAATACCTTATTTTGAGATTTTACTGCTTTGAATAATATCATCACACACTTACCTTCTGAGTTAACAAAGTAAATGTTAGAATCAGTCCATTTGTTGATATATTAGTCAAAAGCAACAAAAGTACTGAATTGTGAACAGAATGTGAACCAGGTTTAAACTACCCAAACTATTGTCATGATGAGGAGTATTAGAACTGTAGCAATCCTGTAATACAAACAGTATCAATCATCTTTTCCTTTAGTCTCCATAGTTTTTAAGTTTACTTATTTTTGTGTTTCAACATTTTGCCTATAATAACTCCAATATTCAACTGAATTTATTAATAGTTGTGGAAAAATTGCGAGGATTAACATAATAACCTGTCATAACTTGCTATGCAAACCAATAGATTATTGAACAAAAAAAGAGTTCATCTTAATTTCAAAAGGTATATGCAGAATTCTTCTACAAATAAAGATATGCATTTTGTTTTTAAGCTATATAAAGAGTTACAAAGAAGCCTTCATTCCAGCTGAGAAAATAACCGTGTCTGTGTATGAACTACTTTTCTGCAAAATGAAGAGAGATGGTTGAGAAACAGATGTGAGGACTAATGATATGTGTGCATTCTGATGTTCTGTTGCTTTTAGAAGGGGGAAATGAAATGCATTATTCAAAACAGTCTTATCAGTTTTGCAAAGATGATTTTACAAAGATGTTTCTACAAAGCATTTATTTAAGCAGATTAGTGATTTTGAATCTGTTTTCCAACAGGGAGAATTATTATCATGTTGAGTATTTAAGCTATAATTTTCCTTAAGGACTACTGATATGTATTAAGTATTCATGTTTTTAAATTAAGAATTGGGTGGACTGGTTCAAGAATCCCTAAAGACCTCACTATGTTTTTTCAGTATTTAAAAACGTATTTAAAAACCTATTTAATTTATAAAGATGACATCAAAATGCTGTTTATGTACTTTGTGTGATACTACTGTTTTAGAAGCATAACATTTAAAATGTAAAAGAAGGTTGATATATGTCTTCGTCAATATAAAGATGAAATATTGTATTTCTTAAACCACTTAAGTGACATCTATCAAATGACATTTGAAGGATACAATATAAGTTCTCTATCTTTAAGCAGCCCTGAGACTACTGTAAAGGAGGTTTTCTACCTCTGTTTTTCCCTTCCCTTCACAGGTAATTTTGTCTGTCATGTCACCTCTGCCTTCCGTTGTACCTGTATATAGTGCTGGAAAGATAACCCCTACCATGGCGATCACCAGTAAAATCTCCATGTATTTCATTATATATTTTTACTGCAAGATTGGTCCTTATATGTGAAAGTCTTCCAAATATCAGCTTTTTTAAATGTAACTCTAACATTGTCATAAAGATGAGTTTAGTAAATTAATAAAATTAATAAATGTTACAAAGCTAGTCCAGAAAAAAAGAACATAAATGAGATAAGTGCTGTAATCACTATAATCACTATGCAACACTCACAATAAGAATAAAAATCAACGTCACAACTTTCAGAAAACAGATGTAACTGAAGTTATTTCGATGATTTTATTATTATTATTATTGGATGGTAAGTGTAAAGGGAATTTCTATTTGCCTACTTTTCTGAAAAAAAAACAACAAACTATCATAGACAAGGAGTGTCAAAGACATTTTCATGATATGACGAGTTTTCAGACTGTTGCTCATTATTTTTCTCTCAGTATTATCTCCCTAATTTGTATATTCCTTACAAAGTATTTTTAATTGACTGTTTTCAAGGATGTGTGTTATCATTTGCATTTAGAATAAAACCTCAGATTATTTTAAATAAATAAACAGTGTCAATTAAATTGTAACAATTTTTTAAAAAAATTTCCAGTGCATATATCATCTCATTAGTCTACAATTTTTAGCAAATTTTATTATTTGGTCTGATATATCACTTATAGAAAAAAAAAAAGTTAATGTTTATCCAGCATTTAATTGAATGGTTTTGTTGATATGAATTGATTTTCAACATTTCATATTTAACAGTGGGATATTGTCAGTTTATACAGCCTTCTTTAGACAGCAAAGGAAGTCTCACAGCTACAGACTCTGGTATCCGTGGGCAAAAGTAACTAATACATCCTGCAAAGGCAACATGTCTGGGTGTAAGCAACCCAAGAGATTTCTGAAGAATATGAAAGACAATTTGCTTACTTACATGATAAAAAACTAATGGGATGGTGTGTACTGCTAAACTTACTGCTCCCAAGGCTGACCAGAGTAGTGTTGGTTAATGGCAGACCTGGGTGTTGTGGATGCTGAAGAACTGATGATAGTAGAGTTTAAGATCTTGAAAGGAGGGAGCAAAAACAGAGTAGCAAAATCAGAACATACTTCAAGACGCTAGATTTTGGTTTGTTAAGGGGTTTGCTTGACAAGATTTCACAGAAAACTTCTCTCAAGGGCAAAGGGGCCCAGAAGAGCTGGTTGATCTTCAGGAACAAACTCCTCAGAGCCTGGGAGCAATCCATTCCTTGCAGAAAGTCAGGCAAGTATGGCAGAAGGCCAGCAAGGTCTGCACAGTGATTGTCTGAGCTCAAATGCAAAAAATGAAGCATACAGAAGGTGGAAGCAGGGATGGTGGGAATAAAGAGGCATTGCCCAAATTTGCAGGTATAGTGTTAGGAAAGCCAAAACTCAGATGAAGATGAAATTATCAAGAAATGCAAACGGCAACAGCTGAGGTTTGCCAGAGTATGTTGCCAATGAAAACAAGGTTGAGAAAAACTGTGTCTGCTGCTCAATGGGGTGAGAGAACCAGTAACAAAGGATCAAAGGATGTGGAGAAAGATGGCATAGCTTTTAAGTATGGGTTTTTTTCCCTGGTTTTAAGTATGATTTTTTTTTCTGGTTTCAATGGAGGTCCATAGGGTCAAAGGAGATGCATATTAAAGTCATAAGTGTTAGGACCCTGTAGGCACCAACAACTCTAACTGTCCCTGTCCAGGCCTGCTCAGTACCCCCAACCCAGTCTATGGCCCAGGGTGCCATTTCAGCCCCCCTTGGGCCATTATTCTGTGCCCTAAAAACACTGCAGCAGGTCCTGTCTCCAGCTGCCCCAACAATCCTGCCTTGCCTGTCAAGCCCATCACAGCCTGGCTTCAGCCATCCCTGGCGTTAGGGAGGTACCTAATATACCTAATATATATGCCTGGACCTATATTCTACTGAATCTCCACGTCTTTAAAGATCTGTCTCATATGTTAGTGGGTTTTTTAGACATTAGATAGTTTTATTCTCTATGCCCATTTCCTCTGCATATTCAAAGTCAAGTTGAATCATTGTAATAATATAACTAAAACTTTGGTCTGTCAGATATTTATACATATACTTAACCTGATGGGAAAAATTACTTACTTAATTTTTTTAACCCATTTCTCCAAACTCAAATGCAAAGTGTTATATTGTTTCCTAATAGTTCTTTATATAGTCAAAATGTATTCCACATAACTATGTTTCCATAACAAAGATTATTGATATTTCAAATTGTCTTTTGATACTTTTAGAATTGAAATGCAGTTTATTTTATTTACAATGTTGTCAATTTCTCAAGTGTTTTACCACAGATTCTCTTCAAATCTCAGTCAGAAAATCATTATCTTTCTGTCTCTGAAAATGTTTTGTTACTTTTTATCCCTGAAGTGTTGGTACCTTGGCAACATGTATCATTATACCCCATTCCACTGTCATAAAGGTAGAATGGAAAGTATGTGTAGACAGTTTCAGAATTGATTCTGGAACACAATAAGCACTTCAAAATTTAGTTGAAGTTAGGAGCTGCAGATAAACAATGCCTGGAGATAATGTTATGATTACAATTACTGATCAAGTGTCTTCACATTCATGACTTCTTAAAACTGACAGAACGGATTAGGTGCACAAATCCATGGAACCTGACAGGACTCGTCCACAGCACCTGAGAGAACTGGCCAATAAGGTTGCAAAGTCACTGTCCATTGTATTTGAAAAGTCTTGAGAGTCTGCCAAAGCTCCCACTGACAGGAAAAGGGGAAACCTAACCGCTATTTTCGAGAAGGGAAAAAAGGAAGACCCAGGGAACTATAGACCAGTCAGTCTCACCTCTGTGCCCGGTAAGGTCATCAAAGGCTCTGCTAAGGCACATGGAAAACAAAGGGGTAATTGGTGACAGGCAGCATGGCTTCACCAAGGGCAAATCCTGCCTGACTAATTTGGTGGCATTCTACACTGGGGTCACAACATCTGTGGACAAAGGAAGAGCAATCAACGCCATCTACCTGGACCTGTGCAAAGTCTTTGACACTGTACTGCACAGCATCCTGGTATCAAAACTGGAACGATATGGATTCAATTGATACAATACTCATTGGTAAAGGATTGGCTCGATGGTGACACTCAAAGAGTGGTGATCAGTGGCTCATTGCCCCTTGTCCTATCACCAGAAACTGAAAAGACTCTAACTCCATCCTCCTTACATCAATCCTTTTACACTTTTTTTTTCAGTTACTTCTAATCAAGGCATCCAAATTTATGTCATTTTGAGTAAACTTGCATGTATAGTTACAATTTCAGTTGTAAGGTAGACTTAGTTTATTTCGCTTTTTCTCTTTAAGAGAACATCTGGTAAAAAGATCTATAACCAGCTTGTAAAATGAAATGCTAAGCCTCCTCTGCATATGCTATATCATTTCAGATTCTAACACCTTTATCAAGCTTTCACCATTTTCAATAATGTAGTTTGTTGAGAACTACATTTCTACAAAGAAAACCTGATTATCCTGTGTCAGTTTTGGACTGTGTACATACAACCTCTTGTTTTACTTGGGTTTAGTTATGTATCTCAGATAGGCACGATTCTGCAGTTTTCATCTTATTTTCCAAGTTGTTAATTCTGATGTAGTCTGCTGATAATGATTAATAATATCTGAATTTATAAAATTCTTATATATCACAAAAAAATATAGATTATATTTAAGGAAATAGTTTTTTAAGATACTACTAGGATACACAGCAGGAGAATGATGCTTTAATTTTTACTATTTTATACATTTTTGTTCTTAAAAATTCCTGCATATTAAAGTTTTTCCTCCTAGATAATTTTTACCCTTAGTACATGTTACCTCTACTTTTCAAAAGTGTTCTCTATTCGTCTAAAATGAACTAAGTTCCTCATTACTCGGACTTATATAAAATCTCATTGTCTTGGAGAGATAGTTGCATCTACATGTAAGGATTTGTCTAATTGTAACTATAAGGCAGAATTAAACTGTCATGAAAATCCATAATCTTGGATATAATTTGTGTTTTTGATAGAACTGATTTTGGTTCATTTATTAATGTTATGTATTAACATTGTAAGACCTGAGTTTTTCTGTGTTTTCTAGAACTGTTGTGGATACAAAAGAATTTGATGTTTATTACAATTCTCTTTTTGCAGAAAGGGCTGCAGGTATAAAGAATGTCTGGAACTGACAGCAATGCAAGGTGGACTCATCATCATCTTCGGTATAGAGGCTAGTGCTTCAAGGAACATAACTGCCTAGAGAAAACAAATTACCTGAGGAATGGGGAAGGTAAAGATAAACAATTTTAAGCTCTCACCTGAACTGAGGTTTTTCTGTAATGCAGAGGAAATTTGGAAGCACTTTTAAGAAGAGAACTTTTCAACATCTGTGTTATTAAAGGAGTGCTAAACTCCTTTAAAAAAAAAGAGACAGCTAGGCACACATTGCATATCACTATAGTAAGAGACACTTTAAAACTAATAGAAATAGATTTAGAGACATTGAAGAATAAAAGAGCAAAATACAGTGAACAGTAAAGGAGTAGTGTTATTATATACAGTGGGAACAAATTCTCTACTCTGCCTGGAGACAGTATGTAGCTTCATAACAGAATTGAAGGTTTTCAGTTGCTGATTTACTACTTCCACACTTCAGATTTTTGAAAGATTTGGAATTATTTGAAAAATTAATAAACCATGGGATCATATTGATTAGAAAGTTGAGATCCGTTTTGTTTTTTTTTTTTAAATTGGGTGCAGCTATTTGAAATGAAAAAAGAAAGAGAGAAAGAGAGAGAAAGAAAGGCAAGGCAAGGCAAGGCAAGGCAAGGCAAGGCAAGGCAAAGGCAAGGCAAGGCAAGGCAAGGCAAGGCAAGGCAAGGCAGGCAGGAAGGCAGGAAGGCAGGCAGGCAGGCAGGAAGGAAGGGAGGAAGGGAGGAAGGAAGGGAGGAAGGAAGAGAGGAAGGAAGGGAGGAAGGAAGGGAGGAAGGAAGGCAGGAAGGAAAGCAGGAAGGAAGGAAGGCAGGAAGGAAGGGAGGAAGGAAGGCAGGAAGGAAGGCAGGAAGGCAGGAAGGCAGGAAGGCAGGAAGGCAGGAAGGCAGGAAGGCAGGAAGGCAGGAAGGCAGGAAGGCAGGAAGGCAGGAAGGCAGGAAGGCAGGAAGGCAGGAAGGCAGGAAGGCAGGAAGGCAGGAAGGCAGGAAGGCAGGAAGGCAGGAAGGCAGGAAGGCAGGAAGGCAGGAAGGCAGGAAGGCAGGAAGGCAGGAAGGCAGGAAGGCAGGAAGGCAGGAAGGCAGG
>NW_009954222.1:8314734-8381527 GCF_000747805.2 Chaetura pelagica | reverse complement strand
AAGGAAGAAAGAAAGAAAGAAAGAAAGAAAGAAAGAAAGAAAGAAAGAAAGAAAGAAAGAAAGAAAGAAAGAAAGAAAGAAAGAAAGAAAGAAAGAAAGAAAGAAAGAAAGAAAGAAAGAAAGAAAGAAAGAAAGAAAGAAAGAAAGAAAGAAAGAAAGAAAGAAAGAAAGAAAGAAAGAAAGAAAGAAAGAAAGAAAGAAAGAAAGAAAGAAAGAAAGAAAGAAAGAAAGAAAGAAAGAAAGAAAGAAAGAAAGAAAGAAAGAAAGAAAGAAAGAAAGAAAGAAAGAAAGAAAGAAAGAAAGAAAGAAAGAAAGAAAGAAAGAAAGAAAGAAAGAAAGAAAGAAAGAAAGAAAGAAAGAAAGAAAGAAAGAAAGAAAGAAAGAAAGAAAGAAAGAAAGAAAGAAAGAAAGAAAGAAAGAAAGAAAGAAAGAAAGAAAGAAAGAAAGAAAGAAAGAAAGAAAGAAAGAAAGAAAGAAAGAAAGAAAGAAAGAAAGAAAGAAAGAAAGAAAGAAAGAAAGAATAATCATAGCATCATTGAATCATTGAAACATAGGGGTTGGAAGGTACTTCTGAAGATCATCAAGTCCAACCCCTCTTCTGCAGCAGGAACACCTAGGGAAGATCACATGCATCCAGATGGATCTTGAAAGTCTCCCACAAGCTCCCACAAGTAAAGAAATTCTTCCTCATGTTGAGGTGGAACTTCCTGTGTTGTAACTTGGTACTTTTTCCCCTTGTCCTATCACAGGGCACCACTGAAGAGAGACTGGTCCATTCTTGACATCCACTCTTCAGATGTTTATAGACATTAATAAGGTCCCCTCTTAGTCTTCTCAAGACTAAACAGCCCCAGGTCTCTTAGCCTTTCCGAAGAATAAAATACATACAAAAGTATAGTCAAATATTATAGAAGCTCATGGACTATATGTTTGATAATGTTTTTAAAAAGTCAGAGATGGAAAATTGATACATATTCTGGCTTACATAACTGAATAAAAAAAAAATTGTTAAATATCTGTGACCTTTGGGTCCATAGCATTATTTTATAATTTTGTGTATCAAAAAAGAAAGCTTATGATTTTTAAAAAGCGATTATGGATAGTAGTATTTTAAACAAAAATCATAATAAGAAATGTCTGTAGATGTATCAAGATCTTTCTGAAACAAGTTATACAAAGGAAAATGCAACCTGTTGTCTCAATGTAATGCCGAGGTAGAAACTGAATTAAACTGCCAGATCATGAAGTGAATGAAACATATTGGTATGTTGCATCTATATACATTGATATATATGCAAATATAATTATTTTATTAATATAAAACCTTGGATGATTTCCTCCGTTGTAAACAAGATATTTAAAATATGTCAGAGGTCCATTCTTGCTATGCTGACCTTTTCCCTGGAATGACTATGAAGGAAACCAATGTTATCTCTCAAATGTGTGTGTCTATGGTAAAGATATCTATGAATGAGACAAATCTCTTCTCCTGTGATTGTTGCTAATTATGTATGATGATTTAAGCATGAAATGGAAGGTGATACTCTTTCTACCTTGTTGATTTATACTTATTTCTTTTAATGAACTTGTATTAACTGATGACCTATTTCAAGAGAACTGTATTAGTTACTTTCCTCAGCCATCACTTTGTTAATTTTTGACCTTTGTCACTTTTTGTATGTCTATATTTTTAAAGAAATGGGACTGTAAAGACTGCATAGCAAATGTGAATCTCCTGACAATGGGCCTGTTAGATAACCTTTTGAGGCTCTTTAAAGCTTGTTGTATATTGACAGGTGTGCTCTAACAGCAGATTTAAATTTTGGACTTACAGAAATGTGAGAAGAAGCATGAAATACTTTTAAAAAATAAATTTAAAAAAAGGTAAATTTTAAGAGAGTCCTTGTTTTTCAGAATAGAAAAAAACTTCAGAAAGCCTACTTGCACTGTGCATTGTGTATTTACTGCATGAAATAGAAAGATTTTCTGTGTACAAATGCAGTGAAGCATGAAGGCATAAAACATACTTGTTCTTCTCCCAGTCATGTGGGAAAATGAAGCTCCTGGAGTCTCTAAAGGAAATCACAAGAGGGAGCCACGTTAACATGCAGTTTATTAGATGCCTCTGCAAAGCTTTCTAAATAGCCCAGCTGATGAACAAGAGACTTTTTTTTCTTTTTTAATTTGCTACAGAATTTTTACCTAGAAAGATAATGTACTATGCAAAGCACCACTCTTTATGAACTGAATATGCTAGTCAAGTGAAGTATCATAGTAGTAACAACAGCAAATGTGCTGCTGCAGCAATAAGGTTTGCTCCATTCTGTTATTTTTATGTACTATATCCACCAAGGGATTTAAGCACTTAAAATTACCTCCTGGGTATTTTAGTGTACAGATCCAAAAACACAGGAGAGGAAAAACCTGCTGTACTGTTGATTAACCCTGTCTATAACTGGACAGTTGCTTTCATGCTCAGCTTCAAAGTTTCCAAGTACCGGAGAGGTTGACACTCCAGAAAGGATAGCCACCCTCCAGGATGACCTAGACAGACTGGAGGAGTGGGCTAGCAGGAACCTTATGAAGTTCAATGGAGAGAAGTGTAAAGTCTTTCTCCCAAGGAACACATAAGCCAGGAGTGCACTTCAGATTGGGATACACCTGGCTGGAAAGCGGACCTGTGGAAAGGCTCCTAGGAATCTTGGTGTGTAACAGGCTCAACAGGAGTGAAAAGTGTGCTGCAGTGGTAAAGAAAACCAACAGGATGCTGGGCTGTATCCACAAGGACGTCACCTGCAGAGGAAAAGTTAGCATCCCTCTCTACTTGGTGCTTGTCAGACCACACCTGGAGTATTGCATTCACTTTTGGTCCCTGCTCTTCAAAAAGGATGCAGACAGGCTAGAGAGGGTCCAGAGAAGGGCCACAAAGATAATCATAGGACTGGAGGACCTGTCATGTGAGGAGAGGCTGAGAAAGCTGGGCTTGTTCAGCCTTGGGCAAAAAGACTTAAGGGAGAGTTAATTACCATGTTCCAGTACTTAAAGAGTGGCTACTAAGAAGATGGAGACTCCCTGTTTACAAGGAGTCACATGGAAAAAACAAGGGGTAATGGGAAGAACTTGCTCCTGGGGAGATTCCAGTTGGACACAATAGGTAAATTTTTCTCCATGAGGACAGTCAAACTTTGGAATAGTCTCCCAAGGGAAGTGGTAGATTCCTCCACATTGGACAGTTTTAAGTCTCAGCTTGACAGGGTGCTGACCTGTGTCTTAGAAACTATAGTATAACCTAGAAAGGTTGGACCAGGTGATTCTTAAGGTCCCTTCCAACCTGGCATTCAATGATTCTATGATACTTGCATGTTAAGAACTGCCCAAATTTGAGTGTTATAGGTGTTACCTTCTCAGTAATCAATGACTGTTGTTTTTATGACAATATAACTTCTCACAAGAAGAGTTATTCTCACAGCTGAAATATTTATAACACAGAAAGGCTCACTTCCCAGTGAAATGCAGTTGCAGACATTTCCTTTGAAAGCACAGCTGGAACCCTTTCATGGGGATAATGTAGGTGAGTTCATCACACTGAGAGGAGCACTGAAATAAGGAATTGAGAAATCACACACAGAATGAGAAGAGGGAAGGAAACACAGTATGGCACATATATGTAATAAATAGTTACTATTCTTGCATAAGCATTTCTCTATTTGTCTCAGAGAAGTAAGCCCCTGTTCATATGTGATTACTGTATGAAAGTAAAAAGTACACTACCAAAACCCCCCATTGTGCCACAATATTGTGAGGCACACTAAGAATTACAGCTTTCAGATGGAATAAACAGACTGAGATATGAATAAGGTGCTGAGTTGTTAGTTAACACTAAGGAAATATTGGGTTATAAAGGTGATGCAATTATAAGATCTATTTATGTTTGTGATTAACACTTGTGTATGTGGAAGGTGCAATGCAATTTAGAAGCAGAACAAGTGACTTACAAATAAAAGTGTTCAGAACCACAACTTTATTCCTAAGTAATTACAGAGAAGTTGTGCTTTAACCATAGACACATATTCACATACATTTGTTTGTGGGAACTGTTTCATAGCTTTTCTGTTCAGATCAGTGGAGATCACTCTTTCTCATACTACAGCAGAATAATGAAGTAAATAAATATATAAATAAACAAATGAAAGAAAACTAAACCAACCAATCAAAAAAAAACCCAAACCAAACAACAAAAAAACCACAACAAACAAACCAAAACCAAACAGAAAAAATGCAGCATAGACTATGGAAGTTATATCATCAGTGAAAAAGATTAGTCACACAAGAAAAAAAAAACAACAAACTACACTTTTAAAGGAAAGTACTGTTGACATTTGAAAGGTACAACAATCTTTCTATATGTGATGCAAATGTAAGGCATATGACTTAAAAGAACATAATTTTTTTAGACTAGACTTGAATGTTTAGATTACAGACACATTTTATCTTAGACTCATATGTTATAACTGCAGAATCTTTCCATTTGAATCCTGGGACTGGAGCAGATGGCAGAGATACATTTAAAATAATGGTACTTGACATTTCTATAAATAGCTACACAGCTACAGGATGCTCTTTGTAATTTTTATCTCTTGGAAATAAACTAGAAATTCTCTTTCACTTCATTGTAATTGTTCTTGAAATTCATTAAAAATTGATAAGTTTTTGAAATTTTTACCTTAAGGTAAAAAGGTAGATATGAAAGCAGATGTTCTTTCACATGTTTCCTGGATTCTCAAATGTCTTCATGGACTAGTCATAGAACCAATTCCTGACGCATATTGTGAACACAGATATAAAATGTACTGATGGAAAAATGATGAAAACCATATTTCCTCAAGTTTTGTGAAATAGTTATCAAATTTTCCTGCCATGGTACAGGGGACTACTTGGAAAAAGAAAAAATATTTTTCAACCCAAGATACTATATGATATAATATCTGACTCAGTCTGATTTTGTGTGTTAAAAAAATTTCCTTTCAGCTTACTGATGCAATGATTTAGATACTAAAATGTCAGCCATGGAAGGGAGAGGGCTGTACAATATACTAAAAAATAATGGTTTTGTTTTATGCCACTGGTGAGTACTCTTTGGGAGAACAGTTAGCTATTGACTCAGGCAGAAGAATAATTGAAAACAAGCTTAGACATCATAGCAGAGCTTATGGCAGTGTAAAAGAGAACCTAATGTTTGAGAATCTTAAGTCAATTTCCACATGTTGTTTTCTGTTCCAGTATTGTCATGTTTTCATTCAAGGTCCATGAAAACAAAATGAAAACTTCAAAAAGTCAAGTGCAACTAATATAAAAAGTCTTGCTGAAAACAAGTGAGAATGAACAGACTGTGTGATTTAAATGCTCTTCTAAAATTTTAGCGCCTCCAAATCTACTTTAAATGTCATTTCTTCTATATTCTCTTAGTTATAGCAAGCAGGTAATGCTTCCTTTGCTATGGAAAATGTTGTTGCCAACTTTGTCAGTTAAGCTTCATTTTTACAGTTCTGTTAACATCAGTTTGTCAATATAAAAACTAAAATATTCAGAGCTCAATCAAGCTTTCCCAGGATTGTCTCCAGAGGTGACATTAAAGGTTTTGGATAGCCTTACCTGTTCAATACTAAGAATGTTTCTAGCTCCTGCTAAGTGGTCTCTAGTGATTTCTTTCAAAACTTTTACCAGTCTGTAACATATCTGTCTGATCATAGAAATAGTCTTTATCATATAATCCTAAAGATATCATAAAGATTGGCAAGGTATGCCTATTCATATTGGTACCCTCTCACCCAGTGTTTAGAGACCAATAACACTAGCATAATGGAAAAAAAACCCAGACATTTTGTACCATGCTTTATTTTGGTACAGTTATACTTGATTTTTTTAGGAGATGTAGGAAAATTATAAGTTTACTGCCTCTAGCAAATAAATAAGTGGATTGTGCAAGAAAACTCTTTCAGATCCAGAAAGTTAGACAATTTTGTTTTAATAAAGGACTATGGTATAGAACAAGACTCAAATTTGAACAACATAGCTTATCTTGCACAGCTTTGACGAATGCAATTTAATATTTTATGAGATTGTGTAGATGTATGTTGGGAAGGTTATTTATATTAGGAAATACTATTTCTATTGTTGGGTGCATATTGAATTATTTCAGTGAAGTGGAAAAGCTCTGATTGCATTACCAAAAAAACCCCACCAAACTACTTTTAAATGCAAATTCCAGTTACAATACACCTTTGTTAGTTCTGCAGATTATGTGTTTTCTTTTAGGATTTTAAATTAATGCACATAGATTTTTGAGGTTACACTTAATGCATTAACTGTTCCATTTTATGTTTTTTTAAGTAAATGATAAGCCTTTACCAATGCCAAGGTTGTATTTTCTGTGATTGCACTGATGAGCCTCTCCTAGGCACTTAAATTAGAACCATTTATCATCTAGTTCCTCAGCAAAATCTTACTTTCACGTTCTGATGTATCACTTTTGAAATAAAAAAGGTCGAAAAAATAATATTCTACCTCTATCACTCTTTTCCTACTGATTTTATTTTATAATGGTGCCTGCTGCATAGAACACATTTTTATTTTCAGCTGAGGTTATAATTTTTGACACAGATAACACAGCGGTAGAAGAGTTGCCATGCTGCAGTAGAACTATAGCTACTCTTAGCTGATACAATGCCTCTGATAGTGGCCTATCTTCAATATACTAAGGAAAATAAAAATATAGTGAAGAAGAGATAAAGAAATGTGTATTTCTGACATTAGCTTTTATAAGGGTAAAACCTTGGATGGAAATTTACTCTTAAATTAATTCAAGTACAGAAATTAATGATGATGCATAAAATACTGCATTTCAGTATTGTCCATGGGAATGGCAGTACTCAGATCACCTGCTACTAGGAATGAACTCCAAGCTCACAGCAAATTACTGCTTTTGATGAATACAGTGTTATTTGACTACTGAACATCAACTCTGTGAGCAGTCTTCCCTTGGAAGAAAGGAAACTAGTTATGGAGAGAAAAGTTGTTTTATTTACATAGGCAAAAAAAAATGTTTGTGGGCCCAATTACAGAATTAATTGGTTTGTTTGTTTGTTCATTTTCTTTCCAGGCATTTTTAAATGTTGAAAGGTATAAACAACACAAGGAGCAGAAACTCTTTTTTCCTTCCCACTTGCAGACTAAAGGAACAAGAAGCACTTTGTCCTTACTTAAGTCTTTATTAAGTTATACACAGTAGAATTTATTTTCCCATTTATTTTTCTACTTAAAAATGCAAGGGTTGTCACAGAAGGTTGACACAAATGTTAACTTAAAGGCACTTTGTAGAGATAAGATTGTTCTATGGAGTGAAAACTATGAACACAGACATAAGGTCTTGAACATTCTAATCTCACACATGAATCCTCCAAGAAACCAAATGCACAGGGAGGGCAAACTTTTTATGACTCAGACTGCCATTCAAGCAATCCTATGGAAACAGTTGGAAGAGATTACACTTATACCAACTGAAAAAAAAATCTATTTATGTGATGGGGAAAAAAATGTCTAAACTAGAGTAGAAAAGCAAGCAAAGACAGCTTTTAAAAAGCCAAACACAAGCACAAAACTCAAACATTTCTTGAACATACTCTGAAAAAAAACCAAAACAACAAAAAAACCAAACCCAGAAAACATCCCCCTCATTCATGATAGAATTATTGTTAGGTACTAAATAAGAAGCCACTTAAAGATATCATCTAGTCCATCTTTTGCTTAAGGCAGAATCAATTCAGTTAAACTAAGTTTTTTTCTTGCAGATACTTTTATATCCATTTCTTAAAATATTTGTATTGTTACTTTTAAAAGACCTGAAACTCCCAAAAGTTTTTAGAGATTTAATCATGTGTCTCATCAGTTTATTTTTTTTCCTCGGGTACTATCTACACTTATATTTCTTCGTCTCAGTTCAATGACTTACTTTTCTGTTCTGAGAGAAAGGGAAAGCTTGCCCCTTTGTGGCAACATTTTTCCTCATGAAGTTTGTTTGTTTGTTTGTTTGTTTGTTTTCCTGTCTATGCATCAGTATTATTTTCATCTAGATAAACCCATATATTATAAGCTTTTCTTTTTTCAAAAACCAGACAAATATAATAAAACATGGGCCTCTTATTGTCACACCTTCTAGTTATAGTGAAAACTATTTCACAGGAAACAGTCTCTATATGCTGACCCATTGGTTCATCTTGCCTTCATATTCACTACATAAGTGCTAAGGATAATTTCCTCTTCACTGTAAAAATGCTGCCTAGCAAAACTTATTCTATAATACTATTTTTTTCATTTTTATTGAGTCAAAATATTATTTGATGTAAAGTCTGACCCATTTGCTCTGTTATGAAAGCAGTATATAAGAACTTACAGAATACCACTATCAGCACTTCTCTTCCACAAAACTGGCTTTACTGTATATGGAACAAAGGGCTTTGGAGAATTCAATACAAACACTGATCAATTATTCATCTTGTCCTTATATGCACAAATACATATGCACTTCATTCACCTTTCTGGCTTGAACGACTCTAAAAGTTATATGGGTTTCTGCATAAAAGCAGTAGTGGGTATTTGTTCTTTGTGAACCTCTACTAAGACAGATCAATCATCACAAAACATTTATTTTTGCTTTGAGACCTAAAAAAATTAATTACAAAATTCCTGGATTTAAGGACAAGATTCCTGAATGATACATGTTACGGAACATATTGAAAGATAATATATACAATAAAACCTTAGAGATTTTTATTCTTCAGAGCCTCACAGGTGAGAGTGAGGAACACTTGCATGAAGAAGAACATTGAGGAGCTGGAAGAGAAAATTAGAATAAGCTTTTTATGGGAAAAATATGGTGCCTCAGCCCATCACTGATGTGGTGCAGCTAGGTCATCTGAGATCAGGCTACTGAGAAAAGCCGGATGAGAAGGATCTTTCCTGTCTGCTTGGGAACTCAAACACCCAGTCTCTGCCTGACCTGCAAGCCAGCATGATACACAAGGTCATTCATGTGGTGTATCATCAGGAGGAGTCCTGAGCACCTGAAACAAAAAATGTTTCTTAACAGTAGCGCACATTGAAAAATGTGGAGTCTCTGTTGAAAAAAAATCGGGAAGTAAGCAGACATTGTGGTAAGAGCAATGTCATAGTAACAGAAAAATAGGAATAGACAACTGACACTGTAGATTAATTCATAACACCACAGAACCAATCACTGAGCTGTGATAAGTACATTAGACAGGGCAGATGTCAACACAAGTAGACTAACACTTCTCTTAGTTGTCGATGTTTTTCTTTCATAAACTACATGGTGGCTAGTGCTAAAAAGCCTACCTTCCTTGGTATCTCTGCTCTTATATATTCAGATTCCGCTTTCATTTTGTAAGCATCTATGTATGACTTTATTTAAATTCTGTATTTTAATAGATTTTTCAATTTCTCTTCATATTGATATCTGGTTTATTACAGATTCTAGGAAATGTGTTCATTTTTCATACCTTATTTTCTTCCAATGCATCTGTGTTTCTGCTGGAAAATAAACAGCATATTTCTGGTCCAGCACAGTTTCATAACTTAGCAAATAATCTGCAATTAAATCATCTGGACAAATAAAGTGAACTCATGCTTCTTTTTAAAAATGTGGCTAAAACTCTCCTAACTTGTGAAGATGTATTTTTGCCACTTCTTTTTTTTTTTTTTTTTTTTTTTTTTTTTTAACCAATGTCTTCTGCTTTTATTAAATAACCATATCAAAGAAAGAAAAAAGGAAGTTAAAATGTTTTTAAGGTTTGAAAGAACAAACTGATTTCCAAGTATTGCTTGGATATTTTGAGTAAGTCAGGATGAAGTAATGAAAATCTAGGAGAAAAGTTGGAGAATTTTAAAGATTTATTGATTAAAACTCTTAAAGTGATAGTTTTGCTTCTATTTTTCCCATCTAGGGTCTTTTTTACTAATTTCAAAATTTTAGCAGCAATTTGAACAGATATCTTTTTAAGTTGTATCTACTTGTTATAATCACTGAGCTACAAAAATATCTGATATCCTCTGGAGGAGAAATAACCACAATGACTTAACACTCTAATCAGTTTAATTTCTCTTGCACTTACTATAACAACAACAAATAATATTGTGCTGGTCAAATTTGTCCTTATTACTTGTGCAGTGCACAACATGAATGTAGCTTGAAATAATGCAATTCTTTTGGGATTATTACAGTATATAATGTAAATTATTAATACGCACTTCTTAGATAATAGAGTGAAGGAGATAGGTAGAACTTGTAATTTCATGACATGTAATTGATGATAATAAGAGTGAAGTTTTAAACTAATGTGTTTTTTTTTATTGCTGATTGCAAATTATTTTGCTTTAATGTCTTACAAGTTCAAATTATTTTACTTTTATGTAATTCTATTCATTTAACTGCCTCACCATGCAGGCCACCTACAGAAGAAACTAAAGATTTCCACTTGCTTAAAATAAATAATCATGTATCAATAGCTGTTTACCTTATCTCACTGAGTGACCCTGGAATTTGCCAGGGTTACTAAATTCATATGTATAAATCTTCATTTCAGTAGATTCTCAGTGAATTAGAAAAATATGGAAGAAATTTTAGTTGTTCATCAGAAAACTAAAATTTCATTTTTAATTGGAAGGGAAGAAGTGTTTCTCACTCAGGAAAGAAAAAAATGTGAGCAGTACTTATCTTAATAAAATTTTACTAAATTATAAAAAAGTAGGCAGCTCTTCAGATTTGCCATGCTCATGTTATGTTGCGTTGTCTCCATTTTTAATAGCTGTCTTTCAGGTTTGAGTAGTTTATTACATGCTTTGCCCTAGCCTCCAAGCCCAATGTTGTCTCAGCCAATCCCTCTTGAATTCTCACAAACATATTCCCCCAAAAATTGTCCTGATAGATGGCAAATATTCCAAAAAGCACTGCAGTGATGTACTGTGTAGTTTCCATGGTGGTGCAGTTTCCACTAGCTCTGCATGTTCAACTTGATTAACTGGTGTAGGAAAAGAGCAAAATAATTAGGTTTTGTTCCTTTGTATTTATTGCATCCTATTCTACTGTAGACACAGTTACACAAAAAACAGTCACTCTAAAACAAAGAGTGACTCTATACCTGCCTGGTTTTGTTGTTTGCTTTTAACCTCACAGCCAAGCTCTTCAGAGTATACATGAAATTTAGTCTACCTACAAGTCAATAAGAAAGCTCCCATTGACTTTACTGAACTTAAAATTTCACTGAAGGATTCAGTCTAGCACTTACTAGAAGACTTATAGCAGACTATAGCCCCAAACAAGTCCTTTGCTTGTGTTAGTATCTCAGAACATCAGTTTGGCTTCCACAGTTGGAAGAAGAAAGGTATATACAGTCTTTTCAGTGGTAGTTAACAATGCCATTTCTTACCCACAACAGGAACAGCACAGATGTATCTTTGGAGTTCATCTTTTCTACTTTCCACATGCCTCTTTTTTGCAGCAGAAGAAACTGAGTTCTGCTCCAGTCTCGTCTTTCCTGTGAAAAAAACCCCTGTATTTGGCCTAGGCAATCACTCAGACACACAGATCTTTCTGCAGACTAATAAATAAAAAATCAGCCAAACTGAAGAAAAAAGAATATGTGTTTTCACCTCAGAACTTTTGTGGAGTTCAATCTGATCTTTTTTTTCCATCAAGGTGGGTGAAGGCAAGCTGCTCTGTCACCATCAGGCTTTTCCATGTACATTTTATGGAGCTTGATATGTTGCTGAAGTTTATTTGCAATTTGTTATCAAAATTAGATTTCAGCTCTCTTCTTATTTATTTCTTCAGATTTTGAAGCATTTTAAAATAAAACTACAATTTTATGTTTATACAATGCTTGTGCATTAGTGTAAGTAAAAATAAAGTTTTCTTATTTTGCAGGTACTTTTCTTTTTCCACAACTAGGATGACACTGAACAGAAACTGTATTTCAGAGACCTTGTCTCAGTCACAAGACTCCTTTGCCATAGCCTGTTTTAAATTATTACTTAACCTCTAAAAATTACTGATTTGAACCCCACATAAAAGCACATTTAAACGTCATAGACTATTCATCAGTGGGAGGACTAGAAAGAGAAAAAAAAATCCAAAGAAAGCCACGGTTAGAAATAATTATCTGGTAGTAAAGAAAAGGACAGAGAGCTGAGCTTAAGTCTGTGACGTTCAAATCTGTAAACCTTCTCAGCTCCAGCAGTGAAGTGACATTCTCTGACTTGGATAGGAATTTGTATAATGGGGAGAGCTTGTTTCTTATCTTCACATAGTTACGCTTGCTCTGAAATGATCAATTTTAAAGGAGTCTTTCAAAATATATGCAAAAAAGGGTTGCTTTTGAACCTCTTAAATCCTGTAGCCATTTGGAATGCACATCTAGAGAACCTTAAACCTCTAACTTGCCTATAACACTGCTTACATGCCAATGATTAACTTCTTAAATAGCTACCACAAAGGATTAAAAATAAGTTGAGAAGAAAACGAAATAATTAGAAAAATAATTTCAGTGTTTGAAGGCAAACCTTGTTTATATGCTGTGCAACTATGTATTGCCGATCTCATGTTTCTTAGAACTTTCATTTCAGAAGACATAGGTGTGCATCAGGCTAACAAAGCTATTTTAAGTGTCTATGTTTGTTTTTCTAGTACAACATGTTGCTTTTTATCTGCACAACTGGATTCTTCAAAGAACCACCAAGAGGATTAAGCTGAAGATATGATCAATAATTGTAGGTATCTCAGAGACGGGAAAAAGTTCTATTATTTACATCTTCTCTTTCACCTACCAGTACAGCAATATACATTGGGCTTTGCAAGAATGCCTGCTAATGATTAACTTATTTTTGTTAACATAAAAGATAAGTAGAATTTTACTGAATCCCTGAAAGATTTTCAGAAGGTAATACAGCTGCAAAATAACAGTAAGAAAAGCTTGGTTTGTTTTTTTGTGTGGTTGGCTGCATTTTGGTGGTTTTTTGTTTGGTTTTTTTGTTGTTTTGGGGTTTTTTTTTCTGTGGATTTTTGTTTTGGCTTTTTTAGGTTGTTTCTTTGTTGTTGTTGGTTTTTTGAGTTTTTTTCTTTTCTTTTTCTCCTCTGTCTAATTTTCCAAAAGGTGAGTTACTTGATTTCAGCCATTCTCTGACAGTATTACATTAAGAAAAACTTAATCTTGGGCCAAGGAGGCTCTTAGGAATTAAGACACTGTCCAGAATTCTGTTCTATGATATTTTAGTCACTGCAGCCTTAAGACTGTGATACTTCTCCAGTGCAATTACCTAGTTGTAAACTTTTTTCAGTAAAGCAGCATTATGAGATAAAATCCATTAAAAAGGAAAGTTATTTTCATGATCCAGTAAAGAGAATATAGTACTGGCACAAGTCAGTTTGAGCCGTGAATAATTTTACTGGACGCAAGCTAGAAAATTCAAGGTTATGGACCAACTATCACAAGACACCCATACAATTATGCTTGAAAAAATACTCTTATGAAGATTTACTTATTTATGCTATGATTAAAAAAAACCTATGAAGTAACATGCAAACATTTTACAGCTGCTTAAGTTCCTGTACACTGTGGCTAATGTTATTAAATTAATCCAAAACTTTCTGAGGAGATTTCTCACATTTTTCTTATTTCTACTCTTTCTTTAATTAAAATAAAATAAAATAAGATAAAATAAAATAAAATAAAATAAAATAAAATAAAATAATAAAATAAAATAAAATAAAATAAAATAAAATAAAATAAAATAAAATAAAATAAAATAAAATAAATTGTTCCCTGAGTATTTTGGCTAAAAAAAATTCACTCTGAAATTACCAATGAAATGTAGTAGACAAAGAAGCTACGGACTGCTTTTTTCCCCTGTCTTTGTGCAGTTGTCCTTGGCAAGATGAAATAAAAGAAATTAATCATGTGCTGTCACCATTATTGGGCTAGTCCTGATGGCTTTAGCTTGAGGTTAAGGTTAGAAAATCTGTCTGAATACTGCAGCTTCTAGATATATCTGACTGAATAGAGAATGTCTACACACCAACGTTTCAGCTGTGACTGTCCATTCTGAACTTGTAACAAGGTTTAATGAAAGCTCAGGTCCTCCACCCCTAAAAAGACTTTCAGGTTCTGCTTTTCAGATGGTAAATTTCATATACAGGACATCACTGGACTAGAATGTCTCCCTCTTACTGGTTCATCTTGTAGGACAAAAGAGGATCTTATAGCAGAACTAACAGCAGAACCACTGAGGTCATTCAGTGAACAATCACAGGTATATGTTAGACCATGTGCTTCTCATCCCATCACAGACCTTTTATGCCTACGTTCCACCTGAGCTTCAGTTCACACACTATGAAGTCCATTTAGCTCTTTGATAATTTGCTGTACCTGGGAGGAATTTCCCCTTCTCAGCCCAATACCACCATCAAGAAGAACTAAAACCTTATCTAGAGATCACAATGTAATTCTGTAAGGCTTTTATCTTCTGTTAGGGTGTTTTTTTGGCTTCATCCTGGCTCAAACCAGGACACACAATTTTTTTTTTTTTTTTTTAATAATCTCTTCTTCCCTCCAAACTGATGCAGATTTTACTGAAAAAGTAAAAAATATTTCTTTCAGCTTTTGTGTGTTTCGCTGAAGAAAAACAAAAAATCTTGATATAATTTCTCTAGAGATTCTGTCTTCACAATCAAAATTAAACTTTGCCTGACCTATTCCCTGATGGTAGACTACTGATTAATATTACTGCACTACAACCATAGTGATGTTACTCTTGTTTTGCCTTTTTTTTTTTTTAACAGTTTCAGTTTTTCATGTATTAAAAAATAAAAAAAAGGCTTTTTGTGTTTTTTGTTTGTTTTCTTTTTTTTCCCCAAAGTATGACTGAAGCAGATCTATACATATCACAAAAATGTTACTATAGAAATGCAACAATACTGGGATCTGATATCATAGACAGATCTGACAGAATCACGGAAATAATTTTTTTCTACTTTCACAGAATCACAGAATTGTCAGGGTTGGAAGGAACCTCTAGAGAACATCTAGTCCAACTCCCCCCACTAAAGCAGGATCACTTAGAACACATTACTCAGAACTGCTTCTGGGTGGGTCTTAAATATCTCCAAAACCCCAGTGCTCTGTCACCCTCTTTGTAATGAAGTTTTCGCTCATATTTAAATGGAACTTCCCATGTTCAGCTTGTGCCTGTTGGCCCTTGTGCTGTCTCTGGTAACTACCGAAAAGTCTGGTTCCATCCTCCCTGCAACCACCCTTCAGATACTTATAGGCATTAGCAAGGTCTCCCCTCAGCCTTCTCTTCTCCAGGCTCAATCCATCAATTTTTAAATTATGCTGAAAGTAAACTCACATGCTAACAAATGCGGTGGTGAAATTTCAGGGGAGTCCCTGTTAATCAAGGTGAGGAATCCATGTGTATGTGTTACAGAAGTGCATAAAAATAACTCCACACAGATAGCAAACTCAAACTTTAATTTTTAATTAATATAAACCACTGAACCCAACAAGATGAAGGAGTACCAAAAATATCAATTCCATGACATTCAAAAAATTATGGTTTCAATGTACCTATTGGCAGTATTATTACTGCATGAGAACATATAAGAATGTTGACCAAAAACATGATGACTACAAAGTGTGCACACACTCACTCTCTAAAGGTAAAACCTCTCATTCAAAGGTACCCAGAAGATGGCATCATTCACCCAAAAAAGTGCAAGGGCTCACTCAAGGATATAGCCAGAAAATAACCACTTACCAAAAGGGGGGTGAGTGTGCCCAATCCCAGGAAGTTTTCTTGGGGGATGTCTCAGTCCCAAGGGAAGGGCTTCTGATCACAGACCCACTGCTGCCAGGAGAACCACTCAAAAGAAATCTCTGTCAGGGGCTTCATTTTATGGCCTAGTCTGATCTAAAATGTGGTCATCTATTGGTCATGGGCTGGAGGATTTCCTGGTATGAGATGCCCCATTGGCTAGGAACCCACTCTGTTCACCAAGGGGTCCTACCTCCCCTTTCCCACCACTGCGGGGAGTATGTGCTAGACTGCATCCGGCAAGGGTGTTTGTGCGTCAGCAGCCACACTATACTGACAGTGGCACGAAAATAAGGGAATGAAAGAGCCAGACAGCTGCCATGTGAGAGACCCTAGCCCTTGTCAGGGAGAGGGCCAAGAAGAATGTGGGGTGGGAAGAAGCAGGGTGGGGTGCTCCTGCCACAACATGTCACAGCCCTTATTCAGTTTGTTTTGACAGGCTATGTAGAATCCTAACTACAGAGGAGGAAGAGTGATGTGGTTTGGGACCCAAGAACCCGTAAGCACCTCCATCACTGGAAAAGTGGTGGAGCAGCTCATCCTGGAGGTCATCTCTAAGCATGTGGAAGAGAAGAAAGTTCTTAAAAGTAGCCAGTGTGGATTTACCAAGGGGAAATCATGTTTGACTAACCTGATAGCCTTCTATAATGAGGTGACTGAATGTGTAAATGCAGGGAGAGCAGTGAATATTGTCTACCTTGACCTTTTGACACTGTCTCCCGTAACATCCTCGTGAGCAAGCTCAGGAAGTGTGGGGTAGAAGAATGGACAAAGCGATGGATTGAGAACAGGCTAAACAAAAGAGCCCAGAGAGTAGTGATCAGTTGTGCAGAGTCCAGCTGAAGACCTATGACTAGTGGAGTTCCCCAGGGATCAGTGCTGGGTTCTGTTCAATGTCTTCATCAACAACATGGATGATGGGACAGAGTGTATCCTCAGCAAGTTTGCTGATGATATTAAGCTGGGAGGATTGGCTGATTCAACAAAAGGCTGTGCAGCCATTCGACAATATTTGGACAGACTGGAGAGTTGAGCAAAGAGGAATCTAATGAGATTCAACAAGAAAAATTGTAGAGTTCTGCACCTGGGAAGGAATAAGAACACACACCAGTAGAGATTAGGAGCTGACCTGCCAGAAAGCAGCTCCATGGAAAAGGATCTTGGAGTCCTGGTGGACAAGTTATTCATGGGACAGCAATGTGCCCTCACAGCTAAGAAGGCCAATGTTATCCTGAGGTGCATTAAGAAGAGTGTGTCCAGTAGGTCGAGGGAGGTTCTCCTCCCCTCTACTCTTCCCTAGTAAGACCATATCTGGAGTACTGTATCCAGTTCTGGGCTCCCTAGTTCAAGAGGGAAAGGGATATGCTGGAAAGAGTTCAGTGGAGGGCTATGAGGATGATTAAGGGGCTTATATGAGGAAAGGCTAAGAGACCTGGGGCCATTTAGTCCTGAGAATAGAAGAATAAGAGGGCACCTTATTAATGTCCATAAACATATGAAAGGTGGGTGTCAAGGATGGGTCAGTCTCTTTTCAGTGGTATCCTGTGAAAGGACAAGGGGAAATGACACAAAGTTAGAACACAGGAAGTTCCATCTCAACATGAGGAAGAACTTCTTTACTCTGAGGATGACAGAACACCGGAACAAGCTACCCAGAGAGGCTGTGGAGTCTCCTTCTGTGGAGACTTTCAATATTTGTCTGGATGTTTTTCTGCTGGACACACTCTTCTTAATGAACTTAATTAGGTATAAGGAAGAGTGTGAGCAGTAGTTCAAGAGAGGTCATTCTGCCTCTCTACTCTGGCCTGGTCAGGCCACATCTGGAATATTGTATCCAGTTCTGGACTCACAAATTCAAAAGAGACAGGAAACTACTAGAGAGAGTCCAGCGGAGGGCAACAAAGATGACTGAAGCATCTCTTTTATTAGGAAAGGCTGAGAGAGCTGGAACTCTTTAGCCTGAAGAAGAGAAGGCTGAGGGGAGACACTATAAGTATCTAAAGGTGAATGCAAAGAGGATGGAACCAGACTCTTTTCAGTAGTTCCCAGTGACAGGAGAAGGAAGGACAGGCACAAGCTGGGACACAGGAAGTTCCACTTGAATATGAGAAAAAATTCTTTATGATGAGGATGACAGAGCACTGGAACAGGCATTCCAGGGAGGTAATGGAGTCCCCTTTTCTGGGGATATTAAAAACCTACCTGGATGCAGTCCTGTATAATGTGCTCTAGGAGATCATGGTTTAGCAGGGGACTTAGACTAGATGATCTCTAGAGGTCTCTTCCAACTCTGACAATTCCATGATTCTGTGAGTGCAACAAATAGTATACATCCAACTTCCATTTACTTTTCTTTCCCTTTAAATCCCCTCAATGTACATTAGAGTCTATCTTGTTTTATGCTAGTTTTAATGTAGGGATTGATTTGAATTCCTATACCTAACTGCTTACAACATGAAGATCTTTGTGGGTAAACCTAGAGGCACAGACTAGGTGCTCCTCAAAAAAGACAAAGGTTCCTGTGTAATCCTGACAGACTATGTGGACATTTCACATATCTTTTAACATCTCAGATGGTAAGGGATACTTTTTTAGGAAAGGAAGTTGAACCCATAAACCTTAACTATGGAAAAACATGTAAGCATCTTGTTGATGGCTTCACTACAGAAAAATAGTGCTAATTATATGTAACACACCAAACTCAAAAAGGCTTCCTTGCTCATCTTAAATGTTGCAACTTCTATAGCATTAATCTTCTAGTCATTGCTGGTGTCTATTAAGTCACAAAAATGATAACAAGCTTTAGTGCAGTCAATAGATTTCTTTTTCCCCAAGCTTTATGCATTGTGACTGCAAGTAATATTCTTAACTGATATTCCTGGGGTAAGTAGATAGAAGGGGTTAACAAACCAGTGACCTGATTCACACTTACACTCAGCTAATACAGAATGTCATTTTACTTGTGTCAGATTCACATAAAATGAAATAAAACATTTTTTAGGGATATTTCACAGTGTGAAACAATGCAAATAAAAATGAAGTATTTGATTTTCACCCCAGTATGCTTCTGCAGACTCCTGACTATGGTTAGGTTCACATAAACTTAATCACATAACAGTAACTCAAACTCTATCCAGTGAACCTAAAGGAAGAATGCTACTCACTCTTTCAAAACCTAATTTAGGTTTTCTGTTTATTTCATACTGTGTAGGCTAAAACATAGGTGACAGTGTTGGAATCTCATGACAGTTATATGTTTGAAGCTAGAAGTATGATTAAAAGTTGTGGGATTTTTATTTTATTTTACTGTTTCAGACTAGAACAGTATGATTTCAAATTCACAAGAAGAAGGGTAAATGGAATTTGTGGACATTTGATGCAAATTTGTTAAAAATCCAACAAAGAACTTAAGGATCAGGCATAATATCAGTGATGGAAGTGGTCAGAGGACTGTTTAAAAAGTATAATTGTATTTAATCTTCTAAAAAGTTGTAAGAACTATTTTGGATTAAGTTTTATAATCTAGCATCCCATTTTGCTTTCTAGAATTCTGTCAGTTTTTGTAAAAAAATTGCCTTAAAATGCAAGGGAAACTGTGCTTTTATTTAGAAAAGATATTAAAATAAGTTTTACAATTCTTCACTCATAAAGAATGCTTTTTTTCAAGCTTATAAAAAATAATCCAACAAACCTAAAATCACAAAAGAAAACACAAAAGCAACCAGCATCACAAAAGTGAAGATACACTATTATTACTGCAGAAGCAATCTACAGTAAATTTCTGTCATGCTTCAAGTATATTACTGGTGGACCTCTTTTTAAAATAAGTTTTAGCCCTTTCTTTCTTGTCCATAGAAATTTAACTGGGCGCAAGTGCAGATTTCCTGAAAACAAAGAGAAATTATGTAAGAGATGTTTAGTGACTCTTCTGCATCAGGGAAAGGGGGGTGGTGGTGGCTGAGAGAGAGAAGCAGTGATGTTGAAGGTTTTTACTTGCTTTTAATGAAAATCCAAACAACTAATTGCAAGATAAAAATGTGAGTTTAATAAGACAGAGTAAGAAGAGGAATATAAGTACCAAGTAAATCTTATACAACTTCAGATGCTGAGAACCCACTAGTGCTGCATTCATGCAGCATTTGATGGACACTGGATAGATTTTCCTGCTTTATACTGTGCAGATCCACAGATCCCTCAATGGAGAGAATTTACTCCTCTTGGGTCATTTGAGCTATTATGTAATTTTCTTCTAAGAAAAAAACCCTCTGTTCATAAAGAGTGTTCACATGAGAATTTGTTCCTGTACTTTTAGATAATGCAAGACTGTGCAGGTAGTATAATCAACAGTACAAAGGGTGAGATGTCTGGAGGCTCCTTTTTCTAAGATTGTGGCCAAGAGATCCGTGCAGCTCAGCACAGACTGAAAGTCACACTGGACCATGCAGCGCAGTGCAGGAGAGGTTTGTATCTACTCAAGTTAGCTGTATTGTGGATCACTTATTCCCCAATGTACAGCAGCTTACTGATCAGGATCATTACAATGACTTAAAGTATTTTGGAAAGCAAGATAATCTAAAAATCTCCAAGATAATTAAATTTTTATTCTGTAGGTATATTTAACCTTTAGAGAAAAACATGAAAAAACTATAAGCAGCATTGTGGATTAGGCAGTGTAACTGCCTCAGTAACTCTAACTCAGTGTAACTGAGTCTGAGTATTCCCCAAGGGCAAATTTAGGATAAATAAATAAAATGGACTTAGAATCTTTCTGAAATGCCCCCTCTATAAACACAGTTTAATTCATGTGAGAAGTGAAAGGAGAACCCTTTGATAAAGAAAAATGCTATTATAATTTCATGAAGCTAAGTATAAAACATCTGTTCTCTCCACAGCTATTCACTGTAATTGTATTGCTGTCTGAATAGTTTGACTGAATGCTGCAAGATGGCAGCGCCTCATCCTAAATTTCAGGAAACATCCCGTAAGACAGGAGATGTACATTCAAGATTTAGCTTTACAGTATAAAAATCCAGTAACTAAATTATGCTTTCATTTATAGGATAAAAATTATATTAAATACGTTGGATTTTTAGCCTGCATAATAGTATCTGTTTAGCTGTCTGAATGTGTACATAACTGTCAGTATGCTCTTTGTTATTTTGCTAAAAAACTCAGTGACACATTAGCCACTCAACAGGGTTGCTAAGAAACTAGGAACGAACCCTTTTGCAGTAATGGATGCTTACTTGTAATCACCAGAAGAGAACACTTAAGGGTTCAGTAAAGAAGAAGGGAAAGTAAAGGAAATTTATGAACTATTTTTTCCTTTTTCCTTAAAAAAGGTACAGTTATTTAGGTCTCCTACTGATATCTTGCCTTTTAAGTGAATATTCCTTTAAATTTGCTTAATTGTTAAAAAGACATTTTAAAGTTCTGTCTAACATGGAGTAGCCATATACTTTTCTCAATTGAAGACTATTTATTTAAAATGAAGATTTCTATCCTGTATATACAGACAGCCACCAAAGAATCTATTTAAGAAGTGACAACTTCTGTATTACGGGTCTCCAGATCAACCACTTCTAGTCTTAGACTTTTCAGAGACAATCACTGATCAGGCAGGTGTTGTATTTCTTTGTGAGGTGCATATATGTTTCACAAAAAGGAGCTACCCGAACCAACTCCTCCAAGCAGAATGAGTAAGAGCTATTTCAAATCATTATTTCTCGATATGGACTGGATTTCAGTTATAGAATTTATGATAATTCCTATAATTGCACTAGTCTAACGTTTAATGTTAAAATTCAGATATTACTTACCAAACCATAGTTAAGCTGGAAGAACAAGTGTTCGACATCATGTCCTTGTTCTAAAAGGAGTGCCTGGTCAAAAGAGGTAGAAATGTATATATTAGTAGTTGTGCATTTTCCTTCACTGGAAATTTTTTGGGGAATTAGACATAAAATAACTAGGAAGCTGTTGAATGCAGAGTATTAATTAAATTACTTTGAAACATATAAAACTGTATTAAGGATTATACACTTTAAAACTTATTCTGTACTTATATAATTTAATGTTTTTATTTATTACAGTATTAATTTACCTTTGAGTCTAAGAAGTCTAAATAAATATGGAGATAAAAATAAGTTTAGTTTGCAGTATCTCAGCACATCTATACACTTCTCTGCATCCAAGAAAAAGAAAAAAAAAACTCCTTTAAAAACTTTGGTTCTAGCTGGAACTAAAATATGACATTTGTGATTAATAATGCACTATGGTTTTATTTCTTTAAGAATACATAAGCAACATTTTTTTTAAAGAAAAAAACACTTCAGTTGTATGTATTTGCTTACATGCATTTGTTTTTAATTTCTTCAGGGTTGGATAACATTTAAGTTGTACATAAACACAAGTATAGCAGCTATCTTTTAAATTACTGACAGACGTCATCCACATACTTGATTGCAAACTGAAGTCTTAACAGGTTATTAGAGCAGTGTGCTGTTTGCTCAGTGGGCTGAAAATAAATATGCTCGACTTATTTCCCATTATTTTAATATTTCTGAAAACTTCTATTTACTAGGTTGAAAATCTCCTCTAAAGTAAAAAAAATAATAAATAAATAAATAAATAACACTTTTCAATTAGGATCTGTAGAACATTGAATTTCAAGATACATAATGAAAATATTACAGAATCTCAACATTGGTATGACAAACATTACTTTAGCTTTTTTTTTTTTTTTCCTAATTTTCTGCTACCTCCAAAAGATCTGTGTTCACAGGCTGATATAACAACATCTATTCATAGAGAGCATGCTTGGTTTTTTGTTTTTTTTTTTAATTTTGTGAGGGTCAGGAGAGTAGAAACACCTGTGTTCCTATCTGTCTTTGCTAATGACTTACTATGTGTTCCACAGACAGTTTATTATTTGATATTTCAATCTCAGCATCTGATGCAAGGTGCAAGAAGAAAAACATAACACTCTGTGACATATAATTTTAACTTTATCTATTACACAGGATGCATAAATTTTTCTATTCCATGGCACACATTTCACGATCCTACAGATCAAGGTCCAGCCCTTTCAGTCTACTTTTTGTCCAGAGAACACTTATCCCAACTGCTTGACCTGTCCAAGTCCTGTCTGATGGCCTGACCTCTATGTAGCACTCAGTCTTTGACATGAGTCCAGATATTAATAGACAGGTTTCTTCCAGGAGCTATTGCCTTCATTATCTATGACTTTCCATATTAAATTGCAGCATACAATGCCGAAGGTCTCACTAATCATGTAGCACTGTTTACTTTTCTTTTACCTTTTTCATCTCTAAGGTGACTTTTAATGGTTGTCACCACTCTCTGTGTCCTTCCCCAAATTTGTTATAAGAAATTTGATCCTAGCAACAGTTACATAACAAAGTTAATACTATGTTTCTCTGTTTTTCAGCTAATATCAGATTAATCAGATCACTTAGAGCTGGGCAGATGTAGCCGAGGTCTCATATACTTCAGTAATATTTTCAGGTAAGCTTTACACTTGGCAAGTCACTTCTAAATGTAAAAACATGTCCAATGCTTGTTCATTCACATTACAGAGATGTTTACCTAATTCTCTTTTGAGGTCATAAGTAGCTGTCTTTATCAATCATACCTGTGCCTGTTAGATCTTCAGATGCATATCATGTTTACTTAAATATGCCCTTTTATAAGGGAGGAGACAAGCTGTGACACACATGCCTAAACTCCCATTATAGACAAAGGCATTCCAAAATGAAATGCAGTTGCTTAAGCATAGGCATCTTTTTAATTTTAAACTGCTAAGATGTCCTCCTCTAGCTGACATCTAGGTATGTGCTTCCTTAAGGGACCTTAAGGGATCTTCCTTAGGTTTGCCATGGCATCTCAAATGTAAGGAAGCGAGTCATCCTTTTGTAAGGAAGGGAATCAATTCAGTCAATAAAAGCTGAAGAAGCTGATTTCTGTTTTGCTTTAATTTGGCATCCAGATCCAGGCTTCACAATAGTTCGCCATACTTCACTGACTGTATTGACTCAAATAAATGAGGCAGGATTGCTCAGGGTCATCTCAAATTGTATGGCTTCTCTGCTTAGAAAATTGAAATAAAACTTCCTAATTTAATCTCAATAAGAAAGTAAACCATATATGTGGATTACTTTTTCTAGTGATTAAATTATTTCTGTAGCGTATTAAGTAGAAGGTAAAGCCAAATTTCTGCATTTCTGTACTTCAAATAAATGCAGTTTTCTCTTTCCAAACTGATTGTTGGAGGAGAGGGGAAGGTTAGTTTTAGGTGTGGCATTTTTTAGCCATTTAGTCATGTTGCTGCTTTCACTGACCTCTCAATTTTATTTGTCTACTTGTCTGAGGAGATGAACAACTTTTATTTCAGAAGCAGATAAGCAATATTTACACCAGCCTTCTGCCCTGATCCAAAAGCACTCTTAAATATCTGCTTTGTTGTCACAATGTGAATATTCTTACTGTAGCATTTGGGACAACTCACATGCATAGTGTTAGGCATTTTTAGATGTATCATCTAACCAGAAACTATGTCTATCCAAGTAGATTACAATAAAGATTATTAAATTTATAAAGGTCAACTTCAGCTTAGCTTTAAACAGATATTCTAATTTTGGTAATGATAAAAATTTAAAAACCTGATAAAAGCTTTCTCAGTTATTTTCCCACTTTCACATAAGTCAGTTTATTTCAGCTCATCCAAAGTCATTGGTACGACTTTTTAGGGCTTCAATAGTGGAGGATCATCACTTTTGTCCACTAATGCAATACACATGTATCCACAGAAAGTAAGGAGCGTCCCTTCTGGATGTGAGACCTTAAATTGAACTGAGAGGGGGTTAATGTGATCCAAACACTGTTTCACAAAGAAATAACATTGACTATTGCAGTTTCAACTGATATTGAAAGCTTAAGTGCAATATACTTGTAATATCACTGGGGACAGGGGGAGGGCAGCTGTTGTTGCAAAACTCATACAAGAATAGCTTCTACTGGAATAGTAAACAATTTGTTGTTTGATTTGAGGAAATGTAGTTACTAGTGTAAAGCCTGTGTCATAGTCCTAAATAATCTTGCCTAATATTGAGTTCTGATGCAGAAGTGTTTCCATCCATCTGTGCTATAGTAATGACTTATTTTAAGTCATTTTATGACTTTATTGCTTGGCCTAAATATTTAGTCTTAAACCCAAAAAGCTATGTACGAGAATCAGTTTATTACTTGAAGCAAAGCATGCACTGTGAAAACTATTAGGCTTGCTGCAGGTATCTTGCCTGCTTCTGCACTAAATAATGCTATTTTTTCATGGCACTGAAACAAAGAATCTGAAGGTATATTAGAGTATTCTGTTTAGGAAACAAAGACCTTCCAATTTCAGAGGTTAGATTACTGCAGTTTACCAGTGTAAGGCAACTACAGAAGCATCCAGGTTGGAAGGGCCATCAGGAGGTCTCTAATCCAACTTCAACTTGAAGAAAGGCCAATGATGAATTCAGACAAGGATTCTTAGGTTTTTATCCAGCTAAGTCCTGAAAAACCTCCAAGGCCAGTGTTGCCACAGTTCTTCATCCACATATGGAACTTCAGCTCCTGTTAATTTCCCAGGCTATGCACATTTGTGCATATGCACTTCAGATGGGCCACCTTCTAACTTGCTGTATCTTAGACTAAACCTCACTTACACCCACCATTCTGTCCCAAGAGCCCTTGTCTTACATTCCCCCACTTAACTGCAAGCTCTTGTCACCACCTGCTGATATGAATAGTTCAAAGCCTTCATCACCAGTCTTGCAAATCCTGTTGGCAAGAATGCTGATACCACACTTTGTCAGACATCTTATGTCTCACTAGCAGCCCTTATTCCTCAGAATTCCTCAGAATCCTTGCCATAAAAATCATAGCGCTGCTTGTGACAACAGCCACACCTCCACCTGTTATCTTTCAGGATGCATCCACTCACATCTGAGTCTTTTCCATCATCCACAGGACCAAGGAGAAAACCACCTTCACAACTTTGTGAGCGAACTTCATTGCTCCAGGTCTCCCTTGGCAGCATTGTTAGTACACACATGGATAATAAACAAACCTGAAGGCCACATGAGTTTTGTCAGCCTCTGTGCAATACCCTGCATCCAAGCTGCAGCAAACAACAAACCTCTTATGGCAGCAGCTCTGGTTGGCAGGTTGGTGCTTTCATCTCCTGTGGAACAGTCTCAAAACACTATTGCCTGCTGCTTCCTCTTGGCACCAATGCTTGGTTCAGGCCCAGCTGGCTCAGAATTGTGTTATAATGGAGTCTGGCCTCACTCCTTGGATATTTGTGTGATGTACTAATGTGGGAAACCGGCTTGTGACAACCAATCGTGTAAATTCGGATCTGAAGGCTGAGGAACTTTTCTCTTGCTTCCAGAAAACACAAGTTCCCATCCATCCCTATCTTAGGTGTGTCCATCCACATTCATTCAAGTGTAGTCTTTCACTGTCCCTCCTTTTTTGCATTTAGCTCAGCCCTCTTGCCTCTGCAGTTTCCATGAAGATCACACAAACCTCTTGCTCATCCTCCCTGATGCTACACAGTCTGATTGCCTCCCCTCACAGGTGAGGCCACCATCATTCTGAGTCCAATTTATCCCAAGTAAAACAACAGACATGAACCCAGCATCCGCCCTCTGACATTTTGTCTGACCCATGGCCTCCAGTGTGCTGGGGTGTTTTCTCCAAGTAAAGCTGAGCACTTGAAGGCACCACTCAGTGGTGTGCAGTTCCACAATGTCTGGAGCAGAGTTTCTTGATTCTCTTTGCACCCACAGCCAAGAAAAGCACCCCAAAACCAGCCAAAGTCCCTGTTAGCTCATCCTCCTTGCTGGGCACTGTGGTCCCAGTTACCTGCTAAACAGGTGTCCCCACTGCACGTGAACAGTAGATCACTCACTCACCAGCAGGTGGTTAGCAAACAATCAAAGGGAATTTGATCATGGAGGATGCAGTTTCCTGGGTTTTGTATGCTTTGTAATACAACTAACTAGAGAATTTTGTTGATTGCCTTCTTTTATTGGTGCTTTATCTTCAGAAATATCTTCAGGCACATTGTTATTTATAACTAAAATACCATGACCATCAAAATGTTAATAATGACCTTTTAGATTAAAAAAACCCCAAAACATTGGGGTGAAATATGTTTTACGAAATCAGAAGTACTGAACATTCTGAAGGACACAGAAAAGAGATTTGAGGTCTTCAAGGGAGCTCTTTTTCCTCCATCAGTTTTATAGGATTGTTTTGACACAATTTCAAATGATGACTCAAGCCAGCATACAATTTCCTGGCAAATTAAATATTGTCCGTGTTGATCATGGATGAGAAATGTCTATTTTTAATTTTCCTGGAATCTCAATTTTTATGACCATCTTTTCTGCTGCTTAACTTTTTGCCAAGTTTCAAACATTTGGGATTAAATAGTCCATGTATGCTGTCTCCTACTAAATACTTAAGGAAGTTTTGATCAACCACTCTAACTCCTTTTCAGAATGTAGTAGGGAAGGAAAAATACTACTTTGCCAAAATAAATATATAAATAAATAAAATCTTAAAACCTCAATACTTCTGAGATCTTGAGAGGCATGAATGTCTTCCTTTCTAATTTCCTGATGTGGTTACCTTGATATCCTTAACATGCTTTTTATTGCTCAATTAATACAATCAGAGTATAAGAAATACAATAATCTCTCTGGATATATTCAGACATTTTTTTGAATTCTACAGCTAAATTCTGAATTTTTCAACTGCATTAGATACTTGCTATTTTTGATTGACCTGTGTATAAACCTTTCTCTGAGAGTGACTGAGCACTTGCTATCCCAGTAATTCAAACACTGAGAAAAAATTTCCTTAAACTATTAAATTCTGATTTGGTGATTTAATTCAGGAAGTTTGGAGCTTTTTTAGTGCTTTTTCTGCTTTGACTACTAACATTGAGAGATAAAAATGAAGGACAACAACAAAAAAATTCTTAATAAATCTGAAGGAGGAAGTCAGACAGGCATTACACAATTTAAAATTTTTGTTTGAGGACTGAATTTTACATTTGTTGAATTTTGCTTTCTACTGCACACCTGGTGTCACAGTCTGATGGCACTAGTCTTATGTGGGGGAAGTGATGAGATTACTCCTGGATTACTTTATATTTTTATATTTCAACTTTGATGCAGAAGAATGTAAAAATGTTTTTTAAAATAATATCTTTCCAGAAAGGTTACTGAGAACACTTGTTTTAAACAACAAAGCAAATAAGAACTCAAATAAAAAAGTCTCTGTTCAACATGTTTTAGGATGAGGTCTCCTAAAATGAAATACAGAATATATTTATTTATTTATGTCTTTATTTCTTTACTTACATTTTCGTTATTTAATTTAAAAGAGTAAATACTGTGTTTGATTTGGCATAAACATAGGTTATACACTTTATCCACTTCTTCATAAAAGGATGTATAAAGCAGAAAATATTCTTTATATAGTGTTTCAGGCAATGTTAAGATTTTTTTAGATAAGTCAACTAAGGTGATGTGTAGTTTCTAGAATTTTCAGTGTAATCTGATCAGTGTAATATTAGGAACATTAATCAAGAAGAAATCTTAAAGAAGTTTGTCATTTTTTATTTCTGTAATAAATAACGCATGCAGTCCTCTCCACATGGTATCAAGAAAAGCACTTTTAGTCATCATCTAAGTTACATAATTCAAAACTATTTTGTGCAGAGTAGGAATTCTGTCCTAGACAGACTATAACTTATTAATTCTCTACAAGGAAAACAGAATAGCAGTAAATTAGTATTCACTTTGTCTAGATTATCTGAAAGAAAACACATAGTTTAATGAAATTTGACATTAATAAGCTTTGATAACAGTTATTATGGGACACCAAGATTTATAAGGTTAAATAATATTATCAGCATTACAGTTTAAATGGGTTAAATCTGAATCTTCTGCGATTCCTATTAAAAATGGTACAAGTAAAGCACTATGGAATGTTAGATGCTACTGTGGTGCCTCAAACTTTTGCGTCAGTCAAACCAAAATTATTTTTTGGCCCTTTTGTCACACATATAATGAAAATACACTGCATCAATTGCGTATTAACTGTAGAAATGTTCAAAGGATTAATAGCTGCTGAAAAGAACAACAAAATGACTATTATCATGTCTAACTGCTTTTTTTCAGAGAGACTCCATTCACGTTGTGAAATTTAACGAGACAATAAATATTACATTTTTTCTCAACAGACATAAATAAGGTTTGTTCTTAACCTTCTGTGTTCTTTCTTTGAACAGTAAAAGCTCATATCGTCCAGTTGAAATGTGACAGCAAAGTTCACCACATTCAATGAAGGTCAAATTGGTATACTTTCCAGAGGCAAAGTTTCAGGCTGAAAGGGGGGGTCAACATTTACTGTGAGCCAGTAATATAGATTAAGGCTAATGTTTTATTTGTCATCTTTGAGACCCTGTTTGACTTCTACTGAAATTAATGGAAAAATCCCGATTGACATGATGCAGCCTGGAGCTCTTAGATTCTTGCTCTATTTTGTGAACTACGTAGCTTTACAGGAAAGGTTGATCATATACATTTTATTTATGCAGCCAGTGACTTTGCCAGTGAATGTAATTCTTTGCATGGCAAAGATTTCTCAGATGAGTAACACTTCGAAGATTAGATACCACACTGAAAAATATTTCGTGATTCCTAGGGATGAAAATATTTTAAAAGCCATATCAGAGTTTCTTTTTGAAAATTACTACATTTATAAGTCCTAAATGTAAAAGGTGCCTCTTCAACACCAAAAACTGAGGCTTTGCTGTTATAATTAATAAAACATGCCACTCCTTACTGCCTTTGATTTTAGTTCTAAAAGATACTTTGAAATTAATAATTATTCATCTGTTATAATTTGACTAGTGAAAGAGAGATGTAAATACTGCAACACTATATTATCCTGTAAACAACTACCAGATGAAAATACTGTACATCTTTTTTACAACATTTTCTCCTTAGTGTTGAGAAAATATTCATAGACATTTTGTAGAATGAGTGTTTAGATTCTTAAATCTAAACATCCCCACAAATGTGATTTGTATTAGAAATTCTTAAAATATTACTGGGATAACAACACTGGAATATGAATATAAAGAATAAGGATTTCATACTTGTACTACTTCTGTCACAAACTCAAAACTCTGACAGGGAATTACTGAAAAATCACGAATGATGATCCTTCGAGTTTTCTCCTGATTTTTCTTCAACTGCCTGCTTCTAGATTCACCCAGAATGGCTGCTAGAATAAGCACCTGCAATGCCTGGCCAGATGACAAGTGGCAGCTTAGACATGTCTGATAGCTGTAGAAGGTTTTGGAGTTCTTAGTGAAACTTGTGGAAGTTTTAACTTTTAACCTCCAGCAAATGCCTACTAAGACTATGTAAACTGCAGTGTTTTTTAAGCTTATAATTAGGTCAAACAAGGACAGATTATCACAGGAATGGCAAAAAATAAATCCATTATGCAAAAGTCAGTTCTCTGCCAAAATTCAAGTCCTTATCCTACAGCTTGGTGCAATATCAACATTCCAAAAAACAAATTGCCAGAATTCATAGTAGCATAAAAAATAAAGAAAAAAAAAGAAAATCTTTGTCCTTAGGTTCATGCAGTAGCTGAAACATTTTTGCTAGAATTTATATATATTCCCAGCATCATCAAAATTTCAGTTTGAGGCAGCCCTTAATTTAAGTCTGAATAAATCATAAGCATTTGAAACATGGTCTTAAAATCACAGTTGAAGGGAACCTTGAAAACAATTGGAAATTGACCTGCCTGTAACAGAACAGAAAAAAAAAACAAGCCAGAAAAAGACAAGCTGGAGCAGCATTTTTCCTTCAAGACAAGCACCTTTGAATTAATCAATTCTGTGCATAAATTACAAATCAAACTCAGAATGGAGGTAGAAGCAGAGCTATATTTATGTCAGTTATTAATTATTAAAATTGAATTAAAATTATTAGGATTTGGTCTGACAGCTAAAATAACAGAGAAACTTTTAAATTAATAACATTCAATCTATCAGCATAATTTTAATATCAAAAAAAGAAAGCTGTAGATGTCTTATCAGTGAAATTTACCTATAGTTGTGGCTTGTTCCAACTAATATCTGAGCCTTAAAGCTCTGCCAGAAATGGTATTAACTTAAAGCTGACAGGTTGGCAGAAGGATGTATTAAAGGAGGAAATTATCTTGGCAAACTGGGGTTGTAAATCATTTCCATATTCACTTATTTCAACAATAAATACCATCTATTTTCTCAGAGACACCAAAATGAATAGGAATTATTTTATGTCACTGAAACAAACAAAAAAAATGTGATAGCTCTATTTATTTTGTAATTGCCTGATTGTGCAACTCATTACCTGATGTTAAGTGTTCTGAAACATGTAGGTAGCTACCAGAAGGCATGAAAAAAACAACTAATATGGACTAGGATCTGGAGTCAAGGTTGAAGAAATTTAAGTTGCTAAAGTATATTGAGTATAACATTGCTCAATGGAAGAATGAGATAAAGGGAATTGAGGGTAAAGCTATGGCTGCTTTTTGTTGGTAAAACTGGGATGAGGGTGCTCCCACTTCATTATGTTATATAGTATATTGTTTTGTGTGCTGATAGTAATCCTAGCAGTTCAGTTCCTGTCTGCAATCATCCTGGTTTTAGGTACTATATTCTAGGGTGGTTGTTTTGGTTTTGGGTGTCTGTGTTTGTGTGTTTTGTACCATTCTAGCTATAGCTTTACTTTGTTGCTTTTCATAAATGTTTGTATTTGGATACATCTGAGCCATAATCAATCACAGGTGTTACAGACTGATGTAAATACTAGTTAACTTCAGCACTACTGTAGAGTTGATCAATGATATTTGATGTAACTTTAGCCACCTACCTTGCACATTGTGTTGCTGACAGTCTTCTGGCAGGGATTCTTTGTGAGGAAGATCCAAACACTACATTTCATTAAACTGAGGTAAGAGGTATGTGAGTAGGGGCTGTTCATGTATTTATTTGTTTGGGTTTTTTGTTTCTTGCCACTTAAGTGTGGGGTTTTTGTTTGTTTGCTTTTTTGTTTGGTTGGGGGTTTTCTTTATTTGCTTTTATTTATTTTTTTGTTAAGTATTTCCAGAAAACAGCAGTGTGAATGAGAGACAGAATAACAATCAAGAATATCCAGTTCTTAAGAAGCTGTTGAAGTAAAAAAATTCTGCATGAAGTTTGACTTGAAGTCTTCTAGTATTATTGCAAAAAAATTGAGACAGACCCTTATACCAAAAGCATCAAATAATCAACAAGAAAGTTTATCTACTCATTTTTTTTATTTTGTCAGTTAGTGAGTTTTGTCTATGCTATTTATAAACTTTAAAAGAGCCTTTGCAAATTGAAAATATTTTTGTCATAGTGGGAAAACAAACAAACAAACAAAACCCATAAATACCTATTCACTTCCTCCAAGCTAACCTCATTTTAATTTTCTTTTATTTTTTTATTCCTAACATACTGACCTTATTTCTTTAGAAGAAGCTAGAGCTGAGTTGAATGAACCAATATTACACAGCCCTGGACATGTATCTGTTCACAACTGTATCAGGATGTGATAAATTTTAGCTGTTATTGTTCAATATATCAATCCAAACAGAATTATGACAGTGACATCCAGTAAACATTTGATCTGTCAATCTAACTGAGAAAAGAGGCAGAGGTTGATAACAGTTACAGATTATTTTAAAATCACAGGATTAAAGAGAAAGACACTGAAAGTTAATTTACAGCTTTCTCTTTCAATAAGATCAACATGAGGAGGTATTACTTGCAGGGCTCACTTAATCTGGAAGTGTAGCATCAGTGGCAAAGTGAAAAGTGTCACAACTATTATGCCTACCAATCAGCTATTAGTTTAGACTGATAACATGGCTTACAATGGTAGGTAAAACTACTATTTTTTGCATTTAGTGCCAAACATACGGTCATGACAATGTGCAATTGTTATGAAAGTGCAAATCCAAGAGCAAGAACAGAATTTCCATGAGTTTGCTCTACTTTGCTTTACTGGTCTGGAACATTATACGATATAAAACGTAAGTTGGCTAATATAGGCATTTTCTGCTGCACACTTCTTTCTCCTAGTTTTATAGCAGACATATATTTTTTTTAGTGTCTTTAATGTTCTCCAGTCCTCAAGGAAAATACCCTGCAACTCTTCAGAAAGTTTGACAATGATTTCCTCATAATCAGCATGTAGTTTTCATTTTTGAGAGTTTAGAATAATTAAAAAAAAAAAATTCTAACAAAGCTTTTAGAAGAGTTAGCTACTAAATTACAGAACTGAGATAAGAGAAATTCATCAGGAGAGCCTACCCTGTGAGGAAAGATAGAAGGACTTATGTCTTTTCACTTTGGAAAAGGCTTAGGGAGACCTCATCACAGTTTTCCAGTACTTAAAGGGTGGCTATGGAGAGGATGGAAGTTCTTTCTTCTAAAGGACAAGAGGCAGTGGCAGCAAGTTGTATAAGAAGTTTCATCTCACTGGAAAAAGACATTTTTCACAGCCAGAACAATCAATCACTGGAACAATCTTCCCAGGGTTATGGTAGACTCCCCATCACTAATGGTTTTAAAGATACAACCAGACAGGGCGCTAGATAACTTCGTCTAGGTTGCCTTTTCCACAAAAGTTTGGACCAGATGATCTTTCAAGGCCCCTTCCAACCTGGACCTTCCTATGATCCTTTGTAGTCCCTAACATTGTGTTGAAGAAATTAAATTACTGAAAGTGTATGAAATATCCTATTGTACTCTCCTAAAACAAATTTCAGAATAACAGTGTTTGAATAATTTACTTTCCATTTTTATTTTTCAAACCATTTTTTGCAGTATTCTGTTGTGCAAGTTTTCATATGACATGACTAATACTAGTACTTTCAAAGCTGAGAAGCAGTAAGAATCAGTGACTGATGAAGGGTAGCTTTCAGAGGCCTCTTTCTGCTACTTTTAAAAGACAAAAAATAATATAAGAACATTATACTTGTACTTTAGTTTGTAGTATCTCTGTATGGTAAGTGGTATTAAAATTTGGTGGGTTGTTTGTTTCTTTTGCTTTTTTTGGTTGTTTTTTTTTGGTTCATTTTCTTTCTGTGTTATAGCAATCTGCAGGTTTTAGCTTCCAAAATTGGCAGCTTTACCCAAAAGAGTTTCACAGTCATGTAAGACAGCATATTTCTCTTTCATGCTGCTTATCACTGGCTGAGAAACCTCATCAGCTTTTAACTGATAGTAAGTAAAGGACATCCTTTAAGAACAAGAAGAACTATCTGGACATAAAACTTTTAATGGGAACTCTTTGTATCAATGAAGAGAAAATAATGTGTCTAAAAATGTTATTCAGGAGACAGATTTATAGAAAGCCTAAGTACCAAACCTTGAAAGGGTAAGAAACTGTGAGGACTGGTAGAGAGCAAAAGATAATAAATCAATGCATATTGATTTATATTATACAAGACTTCAGGAAGGAGTTATTCTGATTACTTTGACTTTATATGAATTGATCTACTTGAGGGTAGGAAGGCTTTGTAGAAGGTTGAATGGATGGGCTGAGGCCAATTGCATGAGGTTTAACAAGACCGAGTGCCGGATTCTGCATTTTGGCCACAACAACTCCATTCAATGTTACAGGCTTTGGGAAGAGTGGCTAGAAAACAGTTTGCCTGTTGGAAAAGGACCTGGAGGTGTTGGTCAACAGCCAGAAGGACATAAGCCAGAAATGTGCCCAAGTGGCCAAGGAGCCCAACATCATTCTAACTTGTATCAGGAATAGCGTGGCCAGCAGGAGACGGAAAGTGATCACGCCCCTGTACTCAACACTGCTGAGGCCGCGCCTTGAGTTCTGTGTTCAGTTCTGGGCCCCTCACTAAAAGAAGGACATTTTGTTGCTGGAGTGATTTCAGAGAAAGGCAACAAAATTCTTGAAGGCACTGGAGAACAAGTCGTGTGAAGAGAGGTTGAGGGAATGCTCTAGTGTCCAAGGTTGTGGGTTTTTTTGTGAGTGTTTTTTAGTGGACTGTGTGTGGTTGTTAGCATTTAGGGTTTTTTGTGTTGATGGTTGGACTCAGTGACCTCAGAGGTCCTTTCGAACCAAGAAAATTCTGTGATTCTGTGAATTGAGATTGCTCAGTTTGGAGAAATGGAAGCTAAGTGGAGAAATTGCTCTCTACAACTACATGAAAGGAGTTTGTAGGGAGGTGGTGATTGGCCTCTTCTCTCAAGTAAATACTGATAAGACTAGTGAAATGGCCTGCATCAGGGGAGGTTTAGGTTAGATATTATGAATAGTTTATTTACTGAAAGAGCAGTCAGGCACTGGAAGGGGCTGCCCAGGGAGGTGGTGGAGATATTCACCCATTCCTGGAGATACTCAAGAAACATGTAGATGTGGCACTCCATGGCAAGCTCTACTAGGCAAGGGGGGTTTTGGTTGCTTTATTTATTTATTTATTTATTTATTAGGGGGTGGTCTGGGGGTTGATGGTTGGATGCAATGATCTTACGGGTCTTTTTGGGCTGTCACAATCTGTTGCCATTCTGAGTGCGAGAAAACCAAGAAGCTGAAATTCCTCGTTGTAGCTTTGTGGAGCCGTGATTATATGATGGAAAGAATCTTTGTACCATAGATATAGCCCTATGAGATTCCCAATGACTCAAACTTGAAATGTTTTTAATATACATTTTGACTTTTGCATTCTCTTAGTATAAAATTCTGCTCACAACATTTAGTGCTGTCTTTTGGCTTAAATGAGATGTGAAAAAATTAGGCTGAAAATTTAAAAAAATTGTATGTTAAAACAAAGTCCGAGTGATATATACTTTGCTATCAATTTAAAGCACAGGTATTCAGCACCTTTAGAATTTATCCCTGAGGTCTGGTTGTCAGTGAGTGATGAGAGAAATTAGTATTAGAAAAAGGCTAAGGTAATCAGAGTTTCAAGGCAGGTCAGAATGACCTAGATATTTTTATTCTGAAGGTTAAAAATGTGGAAATTGGTATGTTTGTAGGTTATCTTGTCTTTTAATGACATTGACAGAAACATGCAGCATAGCAGAAGATGGTGATTTTTTACAATATTAATGTGTCTCTTTGTATTCCCTAAATACTTGATAGAGAAAATAACGACAGTGCCTGCAAGGCAGTGTGTCTAGACTTCAAAAAAAGAAGACATTAGGAAAGGAATAACAAAAATATAGTGAATTTCTGTATTGGCATATTTTATTGGAGTCTGGAGGCAAATAATGTCTGTAACTTTCTGAACACAAGTGATTTCTGAGGCTGAAAAATAGACTGAGATCCATGAATCTGTCATATGTCATTGCGAAAGTCAGATAGCAGAACATTTAGGAATCCAAAACAACAACACGACATAAATACTTCTGTATTATATGCTTTTAAGCAGAAAAAAAGAGAGAGAAGGAAACAAAAAACTTGACTTGCGTGATGTCTTAACTTATACTGAAAGCCAAACAGAGAAAAGAAGAGAATATTCTGATTTGGTGATCCTGCCTTCAGTCTAGTCTGCTTCCCCATGAGGGTGGGGGGAGTGTAAATTTCATACATGAGCTTCAGAAGTGTCCTTGGTTGTTATCAGTCCACTGGTGCTGCTAAAAATAAGTTCACTGAAAGGAAAAAAAAAGAAAAAAAAAAAAATTAGCAAAGAGAAATATCACTCCACCCTTCCTCTAACCAAGACATAGAAGGATTTGCCAGTGGACGTATTTTCTTCTAAAAAAGCAAACTCTTATTTTCTGTGAGGGAAGATAAAAATAATCTATTTTGAGTTCTGAAATATTTCATATATCAGAAAACTACTTTTTTTCTGATCAGCCTAGGCTGAACATTACCAAATATATTTTCCCTGTTATCCAAAATAAATGCAAATCTGTTTTAAAAAGTAGATTGCAAGATACCAAAGTTCAGAGAGATTTTAAAAGATATATTTTTCAAGCACTTACAACCCACATATTAAAATATATTACTATGTGCATATGGTACTGCATAATGAAGTGTATTAGAAGTGTGTTGTCTAATGGCAGATTCAGTTTTTCAGTATGGATATTTTGCTGTTGACAAGAAGATGATAATTACTTTTCAGAAAGAGAAAATTAATAATGAAGTTCTTACCACACTTATTTCTCAGCCTACATGGAAATATTTAACCAAATAAAGCTCACTTAGAAACTGGAATATGTGTAGTAGAGCAAGAAATTAGAATGAAAAAGTGTGACAGACTTAAATCCAGAGTAATAAGTTATGCTTAAGAGCTAAAAACCTAGGGAGTGGACATGGAAGGTAGAAACAAGTAAGAAAATTACTAAAGAGGAAGAGCTGAACTTATGCACAATGTCACCAGATGTTTAAAGTTAAAGGTGGTCAGTATTCTTTCAGAAATTGAAGAGAGATCAATTTACTTAATGACATCTCCAAAGAGAGAAAGTTTATTCCTAAGCATCTTTAGTCTGTAAAGCCCACTAAAATGTGTTTCAAGAAGGCATATCTGATAAAACACTGTGCTACGCCTTGGAAGCATGGTAAGAATGTAAGCATTGCAAGAATCATAGAATCCTAGAATCTCTTAGGTTGGACAAGACCTTAAAGATTATGAAGTCCAACCATTAAGAAGTGATACACTTACTAGAAGTCAACAAATGAATAAAACCTATTAGGAAAAAGGAAATAATGTTCTAATCTGAATAAAAGGATCTGTTAAAGGAAATTACATTTGAGATCCTTGTAGCAAAAAAGCTAAAAGATATTATTTGCTTTGTGAGATAAAATACTATTTGAGCATTACACTTAAACTTGTGTACTGTATTCTATGACTAAAGCATAATGGCTTTATCAAAAGATAGTCTAATTTTTCCTGAACCACCAAAGAATTCTATGTATGGAAGGTTTAGGATACTATTTTCCTAAAATTATACACTAATTTAGCTCAGCCATTGTTTCATAAACCTTAGCAGCTGCAGTATATACACTGCAGAGTGAGCTTTGCAGTTACCTCCAGATCATAGCAAAGTACTGCTTGAATCTTAATACAAGACAAAATTGTCTATAAAATTTCTGTTTGAAGTTAGATGTTCAGTTCCATATTGTTATTGTACTATGTGAACTACTTATTTGGTGACAGGGTGAAAGGGAAAATAAGCCACCAACTATGATTTTGTGAACAATTACAGCTTTTTAAAAATATGTCTTCCAACTCTGCATTTTGTCAGTTGACCTCTCTTCTAAAGGCACAAGAGTAAGTAGATTAAATTTACTTGATTCTTTCTTATGACCAGTTACTAATTTTAAAAGTTATGGCAGAAACTGAATTAAGGCACGAAGTAGTTTTGTATTGAGTTGGAAATCAAGAGACCTATGTGCTGTTGTTCCTGGTCTGTCTCTTGTTCCCAGGGCACTTCACATCTCTATATCTAATTTTCTTTAAAATGAGGATAGGGATATTGTACCTTTTTTTACAAACTGCACTGCAGTCTCGTATGCATAATAAAAGTGTTACAGAAGTGGTATTATTCAAAATTCTATTATTAACTTTATTTACACTGCAGCTGTTATAGTTATGGTATTTATACTTCTACTGATGAATCAAATACTTTTCATCTGTATTTGTAAAAGGCAGTTTTACTGATTCCTTTGTCATAACCAAAATTGTCTATATCAGGTAGACCAACTTATCTAATCCCTGGTTTTTAGTGTATGTACCACAGAGGCTTGCACATGCAGTTCCATATGTTATCTATATGCACATACACAGATATATACATGCAAATATATTACGATCTATTTTATGAAAGGCATATACTACCTTTTGAGGATAATGTGTAGGAGCACAACCTTTCTTCACTTTTTTTCCACTAAGAGACCAGATGATTACATTCTTGTTGATATTTAGTACTTACCATTTTGAAAATGGTCTAAGCTTTTTTCAAGGGTAAAGCCATGTAAGCGACACTTTCAGTTATTAGCAAAATGCTGTGTTGACACATCATATCTACTGCTTTCTAGAAATTAAATTTAAGAATAAGCAAATGGGATCACTGCTTTAAACAGTTGGTCAATGTTTTGTTTTTTTTTTATTTCTCACTTCAGAAGCTGCATGGTCATCTGTTTGTTTGCTGGGAAATTGGTATAGTACTAATAAATTTTCTGTTGATTTCAGGCAGAAATACGTCTAGAGATTTGTGCAAAGGCTCTCCACTGAATGTTGGTATTTGCCCTCTACACCTAGATTCTCTCTGGGCTTTGAGAAGATATGGATTATTCCACTTAATAACTTCACACCACCAATACTGAGAAAAGCATCACAATACTATCAAGTTTCACAACTTCAAAAATATAATTTTCCCGTTAATATTTTTTTCATTTCTTCTTACCTTAAACTTCCCATGTTGTCTGATTTCTCTGAGGGATTAAAACCTGTGCCTCCTCAGCAAAAAAACTGTTTTCCACAGAGGGACAAGGTGCCCACCACTATAAATTCCTTTCTTGGAACTCACAGGCTCTGCCTACCAATCCCCACAAAGGAATGCTGCTTTTTTTTGCAATACTTTACAAAAAGGGTTCTTACCCCTGAATCAGGGAGATATAGTTATGGATGGATGGACTGTTGAACAGATAAGGAAATTGGCTGGAAGGCTAAGTGCAAAGAGCCATTACGGTTAATGGACCAGTGCCCAAAGGGAGACCAGTAACTGAGGGGTGTCCCTCAGGTGGCTGTACTGGGATCGATACTATTTAGTATTTCATCAACTACATAGACAATGGGATTGAGTGCACTCTCAGAAAGTTTGCAAATGACACCAGGCTGACTGGTGAAGTGGATACACTTGGCAGAAAGGATGCCATCCAGAAGGAGCCTGACTGGCATGGGAAGTGGGCCAATGCAAACCTCACCAAGTTCAGCAAGGCCAAGTACAAGGTCCTGCACCTGGATCAGGGCAATCACCAGTACCAATACAGACTAAGAAAATAATGGACTGAGAACAGCCCTGAGGAGATGGACCTAGGAAAGTTGGTGGATGAAAAATTTTACTTCAGTTGGCAATGTGCTCTTGCAAAGTAAAAAGAAAACTAATTTTGGGTTTCATAAAAAGTAGCGTGGCCAGTGGGTTGGAAGAGATGATTCTCCCTCCCCTCTACTCCACTGTTGTGAGACCTTTTGGGGATCATTCAGCTTGGCGGCTGCTGGTACAAGAAAGGCATGGATCTGTTAAACTGAGCCTAGAGGAAAGCCACAAAAATTATCAGAGGGCTAGAACACATCTCCTATGAAGAAAGGGTGAGACAGTTGACTGCTCAGCCGGGAGAAGAGAAGAGAAGAGAAGAGAAGAGAAGAGAAGAGAGACCTTACTGCAGTCTCTAAGTACTTAAAGGAGACTTAGAATCATAGAATCATAGAATCTTAGGGATTGGAAGGGACCTCGAAAGATCATCTAGTCCAAGCCCCCCCTCAAGAGCAGGGTCACCTAGAGTACATCACATAGGAATGCATCCAGGTGGGTTTTGAATGTCTCCAGTGAAGGAGACTCCACAACCTCCCTGGGCAGCCTGTTCCAGTGCTCTTTCACTCTCACAGTAAAAATTTTTTTTCGGATATTCACCTTGAACCTCCTATGCTCCTATTTGCACCCATTACCCCTTGTCCTATCACTGGTCATCACTGAGAAAAGCCTAACTCCATCTTCCTGACACTCACCCCTTACATATTTGTAAACATTGATGAGGTCACCCCTCAGTCTCCTTTTCTCCAAGCTAAAGAGACCCAGCTCCCTCAGCCTTTCCTCATAAGGGAGATGTTCCACTCCCTTAATCATCTTTGTAGCTCTGCGCTGGACTCTTTCAAGCAGATCCCTGTCCTTCTTGAACTGAGGGGCCCAGAACTGGAAAGATAAAGTTTTTTTAACAGGGTCTGCAGTGACAGTACAAGGGGAAAGAAGGTAGCTTTAGATTAGCTATAAGTAAGACTTTTTTTTTATTATTATTTTTTTTTATTATGTGGGTGATGAGACACTAGAATAAGTTGTGCAGAGAAGTTGTGAATGTTCCATCTCTGAATTTGTTCAAGTTCAGGTTGGATAGAGCCTTAAGAAACCAGACCTAGTACGAGAAGTTTCTATCCATGGCTGGTTGCTTGGACTAGATAATCTTTAAATGGTTCATTCTAACTCAAACTACCCCTTCCATTGAAACCACAGGAAATCTTATGCTTCTGTTTTTCTTAGGGAGGATTTTAGTTGTATAAATATAGATGTCAGCGCCACCTGAGAGAACTCAATACCTGAGACAAACTGCATGAGGCTAATTTGTGATTTTTGTCTTTCCGCCTGTTGTTCTCACTAATCACAGAAAAGTGAAATTCTCACTTCAGACACTGGAATAAATCTACGAGACTTCAGAAGTCATCATACAGTTTCTTTATTTAAATGTAATCAAAGGAGAAATGTAGGGATGAGAGGAAAAAGGTTCTGTTTATATTTTTTCAGTGCAACTTTAAACAGTAGTTTAAACACTGCTTACTATTGCATAAAATGTTGAAGCACAGGAAAGGCTAAGATTAAATCCCAAATTGGTCACATTACCACTTATAGATTGCAGTATGTCATGATTGAACTAATTGAAAAGATGAAGTCAGCTATTTAATGAACTTTAACAACCCCCAATCACCTTTCATCTCCCAGGCTAATTAATAGCAGATGTATTTATGGTACTGTATTAAAAGCTGTTAATTTACAAATGTAAAGCAGATTTGTAAATATCTTATTTAACACTGTAGTACCATCTGTATAGCCAGCAACAATTGTTTTTTTTTCTAGGTCTTCTACTGCTTGGAAAACAATTTTAATCCACATGTGTCTTTAAAGGTCGTTTGGATGTGGTGTTGGTGGATATAGTTTAGGGGAGAACTTTGTAGAGTAGGGATGATTTTTGAACTCGGTGATCTCAGAGGTCTTTTCCAACCTGAATGATTCTATGATTCTATGTATTTTATATATATATATATATATACACATACATACACACAGACAATAAAGACTCTGTGGTCTTATATGCTAAGGAATTGAAATTGAGGACATTTTTCAGTGAGAAATCATACTGGGGATTGCCCAGGAACAGAAAATTTATGGGTGATGAATAATGAGTAAGTTATGCCTACATTATTCTGACTCTTTTTATCCTCACACATATCATCAAAAAACACTGTGTAAGAAAACACAGAAATAAACCCAGTGCAAAAACATGATTCTTTGAAAGGTCAGTGATGTTTAAAAATAGATCAGCATTTTCTTAGTAGCTTTGTCCTCATTCTGCCTAAAGGCAAAACCACATTTAATGCCATTCCTTTTAATCTATTTCCTAATGTTAATTCATGCAAATTATAGCAAGCTGTATTCCACAATTTTAATTATATTTTCTTCTTAACTTCTTTTGTAATATATATATGTTTCTCATCAGATTTCAAGATCTAAGGGGGAAAAACCAAGAAAAATATAAGAAAAAATATATTCAAATAATCTTGCAGAGGAAGAAATTGTAGAATCATAGAATCTTATGCTTTCTACACAACTCTCTCATCTTAAACAGATAATGTATGTTAAACCATAATTCTAGTGGCAGTGTGAAGGAAAAGGTACAGCAGACCCAAAATACTCAAGGTAAGTTAGTAGTTGGCAGGAGAGTTTCATAAAAGACCTAGAGAACTTTACACAAAATTAGAGTTGAAAGATCCAGAGCATTGTAAATACCAGCCCATAGAAATCCAAAATGTTATTAGAAATGGGTATGAGCATCTAGAATAGCTGGATATTGAAGTAGTGATATTAGGAGCCCAGAGAGAATCACTTGTCTCAAACAGTCAGAAAAACAAAATTATGTAAAAGTTGGGGGACTGAAGCAGACAAAGTAGATGAGAAGATTAAACAGATAGGGTTGCTAAAAGAAGATGATAAATTCCCCATACTACTGCAAATACAGTGAGAGATGACTGTGCTAGAGAGAGATGTAATGGATATATATTCTTAGAATGTGCTCATAAAATGTATTTTAAAATGCATTTCCAGATAGAGTTATAATCCATTTGCAAAGCAGTAACTGGGTCTATCCCTTCTTTCTTGGGGAATAGTGATGCATGGGTAGTAACTCTACCCTAAACAGATGATTGGGTATTTGTCCAGCAACAGCTGGCAGGAAGTTTATTATTGCCTTTTTCTTTCCTTTCTCTACTGTGTTTGACTGGAGGATACTTTATTTTACTCAAGCAATATAACGCTTCCTAGATATTGTTGCAATCCAACTAGATCAGCAGAACTAATTATGGCTATTTTCAATTATGTCATGAACCAAGGCAGCTTTTAGAAACCCAAGAGTTAGGAAATACAGTGATAGCTTTACATTTATCAAGGAAGGGGATACGGAGGGTAGGATAAAAAAACAGAGAACTGGTTAATATTGCAGAGAAAATATTATCTTGATATTGCCAGTTAAGACTATGGTAGCATCACTCTTTCAGACATTTCTGTGACTGATTATAGACTTGATTTGAGATGGGAAAATCTATATTTTCTACATAATCCTTCCATTAATGTTTAGTTACCTTTAAGAGATGAAACAAATGAAACTGTTTTGTTTCGTTTTGGTTTTTTAAATACTGTTTAGCAATTTTTTTCATATTTCTGTGCACACTCTTAGCTAAGTAACTCTATTCCTTATGTGAAAATGTCTTTGGTATACTGAATTGAATTATATATGGAATTCTAAGATTAAAAGAATATATGCAGACCTCAAAGCTACTGGACCAATTTAAGGAAATTTCAAGTAGTTCTAAGCTAAGTTCCCTGTAGAAAGCAGTTTTAAAGACAAGCATTAATTAGAAACAAATTACATTATTTGGAATGGGACTGGACTTTCGTTTCAAACACTTCTACACTGACGTGTAACATCGGTGACCCCAGCTAACTTTGGTGTCTAAGCTATAAAGCAGTGGAAGCTTGGGGAATTTGGTTGCCTAAATGTAGGTATGCAGGATTACCTGAGATGCTCTGAGTTTTACCAAGGTGTCTCTACAGGGCTGGTGTATATGACTTTGCATGTCCAAGAGATATCTTCTTTTGGAGTAATAAGGAAGGCAAAACCAAAACTCCACATAACACTGAATAGTGATATATACCTATATATACGCAACTGAATCTTACACATTGACAACACAGTCAGTGAAGAGCCCAGAGAGCTATTTAACAGAACAATTATAGGAGTTCATATACTTGAGAGTAATCTGAACAGCTCTCTTGACCTCACAGCATATTATTCTAATTCACTTATCTAAGAATGGACAATCACTATTATTTGAGTTGCTATAGAGAAACTTTCCTGACTATTTATCCAGAAGATGTGGATTTCTGTGTTGTATACTCCAGCCCCAAAAAGATATCTCAAATAACCAAGAATTTCCCATGGAACGGTGTCAAGACTTTAATGTCTATAGTCAAGAAAGAACGCTTTGTTGTTTAAAGCAAATTAAAAATCAAACTATTTTGGAAACAGAACTGAAGGACTCAGAACTATAGAATTTGTATTTGTTTATTTATTTATTTATTTATTTATTTATTTGAATTACGAGGATGGTACGATAAATTCCTGTCTGGAAGCTGAAATTAGACAAAGTTAAACTGATGTTATTTACTCATTTTCTGGCATGGGTGACCACGAGTAACTCTGGAATATTACACCAATTAATCTTGATTCACTACTGCTAGAATGTGTTTATTTGATATACTTTTATTTTTATTAAGAAATTCTCAAATTCAAGTCCAGTTACCAGATGTGAAGAACAAATTAATTAATTATATTTCATTAGATAATAAAATTATTATGCAAGGAATCAGATCAGGTCATAAGACACATAATTCGATTATGACCCTTCATCCTGACAAAACACAGAGAAGGTTCACAAAGATGATACATGGATTGGAGCACCTCTTCTATGAGGACAGGCTGAGAGAGTTGAGGCTGTTCAACCTGAAGAAGAGAAGGCTCTGGGGGAGACCTTATAGTGGCCTTCCAGTGCCTGAAGGGTGCATACAGAAAAGCTGGGGTGGGACTTTTTACAAGAGTTTGTAGTGAGAGGACAAGAGGTAATGGATCAAAATTGGAAGAAGGTAGATTTAGGTTAGATATTAGGAGGAAATTCTTTAGTATGAGGGTGGTGAGACACTGGAACAGGTTGACCAGGGAAGTTGTGGAAGCCCTCATCCCTGGAAATGTTCAAAGCCAGGTGGGATGTGGCCCTGAGCAACCTGACGTAATGGGAGGTGTCCCTGCCCATGCATGGGGCTTGGAACTAGATTATATTTAAGGTCCCTTCCAACTCAAACCATTCTATGATTCTATAGCGTCTTTGAGATTTTAAGGTCTTTTGGGGTGATTAAAGAGACCTGAAAGATGACAGTGCAGGCACAAGAGTGAATACAGTGTCAGCTTTCAAGTGGGGTCAAGAATTGCAGGTTCCTAAAGAATAACACACTTCTTTTTGGAGTAACAAGTAAAGAAAGGAATCTGTGTGTACTCAATTTAACTGACATCTAATTAGAAGATGCGGCCACATTGACTACTTCATTTATCACAGCTCCTATTTTTACTATTAATATCCCTAGAGCAAAGGTGACAATTCAGCAATAACAACGTAGTTCTTTTGCAAAATACAGAGGAAGACATCTTCAGAAATACTCTCAGCAGCCTATATGTACCACATTAATTACTCACTAAGCGTAATTTCTGAAATACTTCAGAAAAAGGCAGTTTCCCTTTTATATATAGGTTGGAAATGACAGGAGACAACCAAAAGACTTTGTGAAACCTTGAAAACTCTTTTTCTTTAGTGGAGGTGGGGAAATAACAAAATGGAAGACCATGTTGATAATTTGTGTCTCTCCCAGGTGTTTATCATTTCAGATAAGAAAAATGTAGTATATGCCTTACAGAAGAGTTTGTGCAAATGACACCTTTTGTTTACTGTTTGACTTTGACACTCTGTGGTTTCCTAGACAGACAATGGGAATGTAAGTGGAAAGTTAGCTATTACTCACAGTCTGCTGTCAGTTTAAGCATTCACAAACTGTCACATCTTGTGAGAACTGAAGATATAAATCTTAATTTCAAAACAGCATCTCAAAGAAATATTCTAGGTGGAATGCACTCCTTTATATGCTTGAATTGCTTGAAAAACAACATAAACCTATTAACAAACGTACATTACTGACACTAATGAGGTCCTCTGTACCATTGAGGATATATGGAATACACAATGCCTAGAAATCTGTACTCAGGTTAAAGGAGACCTTTAAAATTGCTGAACTAGTCAACAAAGCCTAGTTAAATCATTACTCTCTTAAAAAGTTTATTTATGTCAAAATTACATGGATTTTATCATTTTAATTTCCTTTTCCCACTGATTTTCCTAATTTCTACTTCAGCAGTGATACAAAGATGACTTGAGTGATTTATGTTGGCTTTATATTGTAAGGACCTTTACAAGCCACACTTTTCTAAATGTCATTAGAAGTTGTAAAACTGTATCTATATCTTTATGTGTTAACCTAACCACACTTATTCTTACAAATGTTCATGTTTTGTAGATCAGACCTTTTTGATCTTTCCTGTGTATAAAGCACTTAACATAAAGTTCTTCCATCGATACAAGAATAGTCCTTTGGCAACATACAGTATCAAAGTACACTTCCTAATTCAAAGCATTAAATAAATAAAGTACATAATATTTATATAGTTGTTTTTAACACAAATGTCACTGGTATATGCATGTTAAAAGTTTATGTTTATTTTTTTGTGCACTTCTTTGGTTTTATGGGTTATTAATCCACTAACAATAGCTACTACAAAGCTCCATATTCTCTCTGAGGATTTTCTTTTTTTTTACCAACTAGTGTCTGATGACCATATGCCATTTCATTTATGAATTATTAATGCTTCTAGAAATAGTAGATGTTTTAAAAGGTCCAGGACAATAGAGTAACATTTTGTTTCCTCTGAAGGGTGTCTGCCATGCCACTTATGCAACCCAGTCTAAAAACTCTTTTCTCTTACATTGCACTCTTTCTGTCTTCCAAGTGCATCCTTTATAACCGGAGTTCAGATGGTTCCATTTGATCCTCTGATCACCAGCACTTCTCCCTAGTTCTGTGAAGCTTAACTTTGAACTTTAGATTTAGATTCTTTAATGTGATTTGTATTTTTTTGCCAACAGGGTTGTTGCACATTCCTTTTATAGCAAAAAAAAGAATTATTTAGACTTTATGATTGATAGGATTTAGCATAAGCCCAGAAAAAAATGTTTCAGCCCCATCTGTTTTTACAGAATTTAAATTGCCTCTTAAAAAAAAGGCTGTAAACCTTATACTTGCCCTGATTCTCTGAATTGCCATAGTAAAGTGCATAGGGAAAACATTAAATGTAAGCAGAATGAGCTCTAAATATAAGTGCAATTAGCACAGAAATCTGACAGCTATGTTAAATTTTGAGAATTTTGCTGCTATTAATAGTGTATTTTTCCACGATATTTCAACAAAAACATTCAGATGTTCAATAGAAAATAAAGAAATTAGACTATGACTTTTTGAATATAAAAAAGATATCCATCTTTCTAAACATATTTTGATAATTTAATTTTCACCACACCAAATCTGAGAGGGACTAAATTTCATTGGTTTAATTGAAATATGTTTAGTTAATAAAATAAAAATTATAGATTATTTTTACCATTTAATTTTATTTTATAATTTGACAACTGACAAGTACTTTTTGAAGCCTTCTGCAGACATATGGTGCTGTATGCTTGTACCATTGAATGCCATCTGCTGTCTAGGCTTAAATGCACACTGATTTTACATTTAATTCATCATGAACTTGAAGAATGAATATGACCCATGTACTTCCATTTTGCTTAGTCATTGGCAGGTGCACATTTAAGGAATAAGACATATTTGTAATTATAAAATGGCTATTTACAAGTTCCCAGGTGGATAAGTAGCCATTAGCAACAAATAATTCCATGCCAGCCCATTATGGACCCAACCACTGTACTGGAAAAAAAAAATCTAGAAAAATGAAAGGATAAAACATTTCTGTATTAATAACTATATAACAGTTATAGAATTTATACTGATAAATTTAAGTTTAAGGAAGACTTTAAAAACTTTTTTTAACATGTAAATGGAGACCTGCAAGCAGAGAGTCAGGAGCATTAAGTCTGAGTAGAGTTTCAAAATACGCTATGATGTTTGTATTATATTTTTTCTGTGGTTTGCTATTGACATTGAAGTTCCACTGTTGAAATACATTTGCCAGAGTCTTCAAATACTTGCTCAATAGAAAAAAAAAATAAAATAAAAAAATAAAAAAAATAAATGTCTGCAAATACTCTAATTTATCACCTTCTACTCCAGAAGATGACAAATTATCCAGGACAAACCACAGTCTGAACTTTAATTACTTTGGCCCTCATCCAGAAAAAAAGACCTAATAGTGTAATAAATGCATGAATTGTGGATTATTCCTAAAAAACTTCATGCAGAATCACAATGCTGAGATGTGTTCAGGTGTAGTCCTGCCATCATTAAAGACGGTGACAGAATTCTCAAAAATTCAACTGGTCAAAATTCTTACGATGTTTAACATCACAGCCATGATTTGCTAGATTTTAATGTATTTAACAAGAAAGCATTACTGCTGTTCATGTAACTAAGAGAATTGTGCATAGAATAGAGGTTGTTTTTCTTACATGTCTCTTACATGTCTCTTACATGTTTTTATTCCTCTTTCCAGTGAAAATTAAAATTAGTCATACTGCCTGTATTGTGTGTCTTTATGGGTTGTTGTTTTCCCCTAGCATGTTATTCACTCATTGATGGTTGTGAAATCTAACTGTAGGGTAGAACTTCTGAGGCTCTGCTTATACTGTTTTTCTTAGGAAAATGTCCTCTATTTAGCATACAATCAATTTTAAGGGAATTTCAGCATCATGGCCTCATGGCTTGTTAGATATTTCACTTGCAGCATCCCCTCATGCAAGAAGCATAGTAGGGTGAAGAGACAAAAGACTGGGCAGTGTACTGACACCTTGATTTTTAATGCCTGATGAGCAGCTGTCTTTAGCCTTTCTTAAATATTTTGTCACAGAGACACTACCAACATCATTGATGTTCTCAGAGTTGACCAGTGGTAGGCCCATCTTGAAGCTGGTTGGGAACTGCTCCTGTTGGGCAAGGGGGAAGCTTCTGACATATTCTCACAGAAGCCACCCTTGCAGCCCCACTGCTACCAAAACCTTGTCACTTAAACCAAATAAAGTTATATGGTTACCCTCCATGCTAACACACTGCAAATTCACACACCTAGTCTGGGCAAGAGTGTCCTTAGTCTGTGTATTGTCTACAGAGCCATGCTGCTGACAGAAGGGCTTCATCTCTCCTGCTATCAAAATAAAATGTCATTCCCACTACATGCACAAATTTCATTTTTAGTTGTGAAAACTCTTTGAGCCATTTTATCATCGTCTGGATCTCTTCTCCACCCCAACATTTTGCAGTAAGTACATATTATACTTTTCATGTATGATTCACAGTGAATAAATCTAACATTTAAAATACCTTACTACTGAGCAATTATCATCCATTTCTGACAGAAGACGATAATAATAATAATGAGAAAGACTGGTTAAACTGTATCTCTGCATAAGCAGTGATACCATTCCACAGATGAACATATACCTGAGTTTCACCAGACCTGAATATCTTTTATTTCAGTGTTTTGTGAGAATGAAATTGTGGACTATAATAATATAAAATTCCACCCTTTGGAAAAAAAAAAGAAAAAGAAAAAAAAAAAAAGAAAAAAGGAGAAAGGTCACATACTTCAACTATTTTGACTGATATATTAAAATGTGCATCCAGGTGCATTGGATGGGTGTGAAGGCAATGCACAGATGTCCTTCCTCACTTTGGCTCAGGGGTGCACAAGTAAATCTGCCATACAAAACAGCTAGGCACCTGCAATGACAGAGTCAAAATGAAATCATAGACACAGGAATAGACATGACTTTGTTGTTCCTTCTTTGCGGAGTACAATGTAAAATGTTGTTCTCAGCACAGAAGACTAAATGCTTACTGGCAGCAACTATGGTGTTGCTTTGGCCCTTTATCAACATATGCAAAACCCCTGGAGCACAGTAGGTTAACAGAAATGTGCTGTGCACTTTGCCAGGTGAGTGTGGCTAGGCAAGGAACCCCCAAGGAGCTGGGATGTGCCCCTTTCCAAAACCTGAGCAGAGGCATCCCTCACTGTCCCTTGCCAGAAAACTGGATTTGCAGAGAAAACACACTCTTACAGGCAGAGCGACCGAGCTCTGTCCAGGACTCTGTGAATTCCAGGACTGAGCTTCTCATTCTGCAAAACACAGTCCTGAGCTGTCCTAGGCCATCCTGGGTTGCCTGAAGACACCAGGGTAGATCCCTTCAGTGCAAAACTTTGTCCCCTTTGCTGGGGACTCCACCTCTGTAGAGGAGCCAGAGGGATCGGGATCCTCTGACCAGGTTTTCTTACCTCAGTGGGCTGGTGCAGCTTGCCATTCTGGATGCAGAGAGCTGCCAGGGGCCAGCTGAAGAAACCCCCACTGCTGCCAGAGCCCAATGGCTCAGGTGCTTCTGCAGCGGCTGGGGTCCCTTGCCATGCAAAGGGTCAGGGCAGCTCCTATCTCCTCCTGTGGGTCCCACCTGCTCCCAAGAAAAAGAGATCAAACAGCCCTGGAGAAACAGCAGCCCAGCACTCCTGGGCCTACTCAGTTATTTCCCCCACCACTAGTTTAAAGGAGAGGTGTCATTTGGGAATGAGGAGCACCAGGGTTTCAGCTCTCTCCTGCTGTGGAGTGGTGGGGACAGATGTTCCCTGTGCAAGGGCAGAAGCAGCAGCAATGCAGCACAAATGCCACTCTGTGAGAGGAAGAGAGAATGGCTGTCCTGCCTGTATTCCCTAAATTTTCCAGCTGAATGACCAAGTTCTCCTTCACTGCTAGAGGAGACTGGGGGTGGCCACTGGTTGGGAGTAGCCTGCAAGAAATGCACTGCACTTATCAAACAACCTCAGAGCTGAAAGGGCCCCTCTTGAGCTGCATCACCTCCTGTCCAAGAGGCTTGTCACTGAAGCCAGCAACCTGGGACAATGCCAGCAGGTCAGGATGACAGCACTGGGGCAAGATGGGGCAGGGGGTCCTCCTTTCAAAGCTCAGCCTATTGGCCAGAGACACCTCACAGTCTGAGCAATCCTCTCCTTTGCCTTTTTTTTTTTTTTTTTTTCACAGCCAGAATTCCCAGCACTCTGGTTCATGCAAAGGAAACAAATTAAATTAATTTCTCCAAGATGAGTCTGTTTTGCCCATGATGGTAATTACTAAATGATCTCCCTGTCTTTATCTTGACCAACAATCTTTTTGTTATAATTTGTTGTCCCAATGTCTTGTTGAGATTGGAGAATGATAGAATGGTTTGCTGAGCACCTGGTGGCTAGCCAAGGTCAACTAACTAAAATAGATATGGATTTGTAAAGTGAAATATGTAATGCTGTGACCAATATATCCGTATGCTCTACAATAGGAAGGTGATTTCCTTGAATAAGCTCTCAGCTGGTCCTGTAAATTGCATGCCTACTATAGGCCAGATGACAACAGATGTACTTCTTGTGTAGTTGTGCAGATTTGGGCAGGGATAGAGTTAATTTTCTTTACGGTAGCTGGTATGTGGTTATGTTTTTGATTTCTACTAGAAACAGTGTTGATAATACAGGGGTATTTTTGTTATTGCTGAGTAGCATTTACACAGAATCGAGGCCCTTTCTGCTTCTTACACTGCCTAGCCAGTGAGTAGGCTCAGGGTGCACAAGAAACAGGGTGGTGACACAACTGGGACTGTTGACCCTGAACAAAGTAATATTCCATACTGTAAGAAGTCAAGCTCAGCACTTATCAAGGGGAAGGTCTGGGGGGAACCACTGCTCAGGGAATGGCTGAGCAGTGGTTGGTTGGTGGTAAGCAATTGTTGTCATTTTAATCACTTGTGTTTCTTGGAATTTATTTCTCTCTTTGTTGTTTTCCTTTCATTTTTCTTATTGTTGTTGTTACATTATGTTATATTGTGTTATCTTATTACACTTATTAAAATGGTTTTATCTAAACCCATGAGTTTTCTAACTTTTACCCTTCTGATTCTCTTCCTCCATCCCACTGGGGGCAAGTATGCCAGAGGCTATGTTATGTTTAGTTGCCATCTGGAGTGAAACCACAGCACTAGGTTGATTTAAAAGAAATATAGTTTGCACACTGATAAGCCACTCTGTGACAAAACTAAAGTATGATATGTGGGTACAGTTCTGATTCAAACTGAAACAATCCCATAGTTTTCTATAAATTTCTGTAACAGTTTGTGTCTCATTGTTTTCCATGACAAGGGTAGATGTTTAGTGTAAATTCTTGGGTAGATCTCCAGTAGACATCTTCCTTGCTTAACTAAGTAATCAAATTGGGCCTTTTAGAAGTTTGGGTTATTCTGATCAGGTTTAACAAAAGCTTATCATCACAGTCCATGTGGGAGTAACTAGGTATGGTCTATAATTCTATGATACTTGGATAGCAAATATCCCTAAATCTGTGATGGTTTAAACTCTTCTCTCAAAAGACTGGATGACCCCTGGGCTAGAAGGTATTCTAACAGTAGTTCTCCTGCTTCATTTAAATCACAGAATCATAGCGCAGTGTGAAAGCAAAAATCTTTGAGTAAGGAAGCCTGTACCCTCTCTTACTGATTTTATTCAATCTGTGTCTACTCCATTATCTGTTGAAGTGCTTTATTTTAATTTTAGTTTATTTTGTTGGTTTATATTATAAAAGTAATTACATTACAGTTTTTATTGTGCTATGTTACAATGTCATCTTTGTGACATGTCATTACAGACAAGAAGAAAAGTGTAGGAGAACACCAAAGCACTACTGGTGCTTCATCAAGATATGAGTCTACATTTTATTATGCTTATTGATTTTCATTTTAGGTTTAATTTTATGATTGGTGAATTGTATTTTATTGTATTTGGTTTTGGATTGGTTTTAGCTGTATTTCATTTTTCATCAGTATGTATAACATATTTTTCTCCCACCCCAATCAGAATAAAACTTGCTTAAATTTCTTACTGTCTTACTGAAAATTCTAGGCTCTCCTCTCCTCTTCTCTCCTCTCATGTCCTCTCCTCCTTATTATGTCCATCTTGTTTTTAATGGTCCAGCTTCAAGCAGCTGAAGCAGACGATTTGTTTTTCATGTTCTGGTAGCTAAGACAGCTTTTTTATATATAGGTTCAATGTACTTTAAGATAAGAAAATATTAAGATCCAATTATTTTACTTCCATTAATCTGTTATTTAAAAAAGTACAAGCTTGGCTGTAGCCCTAAACACATCAAATTTTTTGGTAGGCTCCAACTAAAATATTGGCATCTGTCTCTCCAGAACAGTCATGTGCGACTACAGTTAGATGTTCAGGGAGCTTTTAGGCTAAATAAGAAAGTGTCCGATGAAATTAGAGGCCTAAAGATCAAGAAAGTCTTGAAAAGAAGATGGATGGGATTGTTCTTGTGGACTCAGTCATCTAAAACACCCCCTAAGCTACATGTGGTTTAAGCAGACTGCAACCTCAAGTTATTGAATGACTGAATTAATGTCAAAAACACTTATAGCTGACCAAGTTGAAAAATCTGGTTATAGCTAACTCTGTTACACCTTTAATTGCTCATTACTTAGTGAGAAATGAAACTACTATATTTTTCACCACCACAGATGGTATTCATAGTTTTAAATAAGTATTTATTAAAATAATATCATCCCTTTTTCCATGCTTTCCCTTTATCATAAGGAAAGATCATAGAATCATAGAATCATAGAATCTTAGGGGCTGGAAGGGACCTCGAGAGATCATCTAGTCCAACCCCCCTGCCAGAGCAGGGTCACCTAGAGTACATCACACAGGAAAAGATGAAGATGATTGACACATTTTAAAAGAATATAGACTAAGCTTCCTTCCCCTCACTAAATAGCAATATTGACAAAAGAAAATTCATACCTTTAAGATAAATAAAATAAATAAATAAATAAATATAATCCCCACAACAAAGCAAGGAAAAATTTGAAATTTTTACATAATTACAGTTTGAAAATACTTGGAAGTGTTTGTCACTTTACATCAAGCATAGGAATGCTGCTGAATACTTAGAAAGCAACCATGTTATTTCCTGAAATAGGCCTTAAAAGATGTTCAGCCGATCAATGCTCTGATTATTTTACAAAACTCAGATTACATGTCATACTTTTTCTCCTAATCTGTTATTTTTTTCTTTCCAAGGCAGAACAAGTTTTTACCAGATCCTTCATTCCTCCTAAACTTAAAAGGATACGGATTATATTTTGTAAAAGAGAGTAAGGAATGTTTGCAATTTAGGGAAATTGGCATATCCTCGTGAACTCCTTTTCTCAGGCAGTCCCCCTTTCCTCTTATTTTCTCATCTGATATTGCACAATCTCACTGTAATTTAGCCAAACTGCAGGTTGAAAGCTTGTCTTACAGAAACCAGTATCATAATCAAATACAGTGAAAGTAAATTTCCAATTCCTTTGCTCATGCAGAAGTGCTTCATTCCACGAGATGCTCTTTTGGACTGTGTTCCTGCCACCGAGCTTTGGTCATAGACTATTTTAGCCTCTATTCTATCCTTTTTACTTAAACTCAGGAGAGAGAGAACAACTGATTTAATGAGGGACTCCCAGAGACATAATTGCTCTATCTTATAATAGACTGAATGATAGAGGAGAGGACTCATCTGAACCTGACTGACCAAAGTGATATTGCAGGGCTGCCTGCACCCAGTCCTATCTGTGGCCCTGCCTCTGGCCAGGCCTGGGTGCAGTGCCAGGAGGAATTTGTCTCCTGAATGAACTGCTTGAGCTTTGACTATAACTTTCTTCTTGCCCCAGCCCTGGCCCCAGCTCTGTCCCACTCCTGACAGGCCACATCCAGCCTGACTTGGGCCCTAGTTCATGGAAAGGGATCATTTTATATCACAAACTGTATGCCACCAACTATCCACCAGACATTTCTACACCACTGACTCTCTGCCATTACAACTGTACTCCAGTGTACTCACAGGTGACGTTCCTTCACCACCATGCACAGAACCTCAAAAAGCAGACAGCTCTGCTCACAGTGATCTGATTTTTTCAAGGAAACTGCATACATAGGGGAGCTCAAATTTAAGAACTACACAATCTGTAACACAAAGGAGGGAGAAGAAAGAAGGTATCACTGTTAGGTCTGAAACACAGGCAAGGTACATCAACCACATCTAAAAGTGAATGGATTTTTGAAACACCTGAACACATTGCTAGTGAATAACTGAAATGCATTTTGTGATGCTTAGGTTTAAATTAAGATAATAACTTCATAGCAAAACAGAAATTTTCTTGATCAAAAATATGTATGAAATAATCTGTAGGACACTAGGTACAAAGTACACATTGAGAGTCTTTTGGCTGGTGAAAGAATATACATATTTGTAAAAGTAAACTCAAGGACATTCCATGTCAACAACATTTACATTCCTGTTCTATTAATTAGGAAAAAAAAACACAATGCTATTACCATTTTATGACCATGTCAATGAGAATTATAGCAGTAACTGTGACAGACTGAATTTGAATAAAATCATCCATGCTGTGGAAGAATGCAACACAGTATGAGATGTTGATGACCATCATGTGAATAAGGTTAACTGTAAACCATGGAAGGACAATTAGATTGAATTTTTAGACAATCCAGCAGTGGAGCAGTAGATATTTGAAAATGCAAATCTATATTTTTATGTTTGGTCCTGGTCAGTCCTATAGATTTATAATATTACTGTCCAAATCTGCTGCATAACAGTGACAATAATGCATTGAGTCAATGCATTTCCTGAATTATAAGTCAAAAACCTATATGTGTGTTTTCTTAAATTTCAGGGGGAAAAGCATGGACTACTTGAAAATTAGGAAGTTCATAAATAAAGTGATAAAGCAAATGTAGGAAAAGATTAAATTGTTTTCAAATGTCAGGAACTTTGAGAAGTTACTGTACTGAAAGTTCAAAGGCAATTTACACAATTTCAGGACAAAGTCTGAAAAATGTGTCAAGGAAAGCATTCTGGCTAAATAACAGGGAAATGAAATTATTAAATTCAAGCTAAGAAAAAAACAACCCTCATAAAAGATCTTAAAATCTGACAGGTTGAATTTAAAAACATGGTACATCAGGACAAAAAAGCATTGAGGTAATACTAGAAGAGTGCATAAAAAATAACAGTAAGTCATTCTTCAAGCAGGTCAGGTGAACAAAGCTTGATGGGAAGTTTATAAGGTCACTAGATGATTAAAAATTGAGAGTGTTCAGAGAAGATAATGTCAGCAAAGAAAAGCATAAGGATTTATTTTCCCTCTTGACTCACAGTGAAGAAAACTTGAAAGAGGTACCATTTTTTCAACTTTGTTTGTTTGTTTTTTGTTTGCTTGATTGTTTTTGTTTTGTTTTGTATTGTTTTCAGGGGAGACAAAGCTGCACAACAGATTTAGCTGGTGTTCTAATGTCAGTAACTTTTTCAGGGGAAAAAAAACCCCACCACAAAACATGAAAAGAAACAGTAACCACATGGCACTTAGCTAAAATCGTATAGGAAGAGAAGGATGAAATATCTGAATAATTAAATGCATTTTATGTTAGGTTTGGTGATAAAAGTTCATATGCATACCCATGAAGACACAGAGAAACCATGGCAAATGGAATAACCCTAATAACACCCCCTTCTAGCTACTGCTAAGCCAATCACAGGATTCATCAGCCCATCAAAGATTCATCTTGACATAGAAAATGATCTAATGTGTTTTCTTTTCTAAAGAGTAAAAAGTTTGAAGAGACAAGTTCTGTTCAACAATAATGGGACATCGTAATACCACTCCTCACCAGCCTATTCCATTAAAACAGGACCCAGTTGCTCACTGGACATGTGGTATCAGCCATGTAGAAGACAAAATAAATATATATTGTAGTTGCAAAGACATGGGAAAATTTTCTGGACAACTCAAGCAGACAATAACAAAATATGCTTGGTAAAATACGCAGACAGAAAGTGTTTCCTAACTCAAGTTCTGGCATGTATTTTGAAGAACTGTTGTCTGACATTAAAAACTGCCCTAATTTCTGAATTTGGAATTGTGGATCACTTTGAGTAATCAGTCTGGTTTAATTTATGTTTTAAAATTCAAGAACTATATCAGAATGGTGCAGGACTATATATTGTAAGATAAAAAGTAGTAATGAAAGTTGGAAATGCTAAAAGATATTCTACTAAAACATATTATTCCACAGATCATTTCAAAATCAGATGTAACATCTGTTTCTCTGTCTCCTGCCCCCTAAAACTTACACACACACACAAATAAACTCTCCTGTTCCTGAAGGAACAATTCACTCCTGTTAAAGTACAGATTCTTTGTTGTCCAGAGGATTTAATCAATCGTGCAGGAATTCTGAAAGTATAGACTTTTATAGGACTAAATTTATATCAAAATGATCCTGCTAGATTGGATGTCTGATGCAAATAACAAGATCAACTATCTAATACTTAAAAATTACAAACATAAACTAGGAAAATCAAAACTGAAATAAATAAATAAATGCATACAAGCAGACTAGGAGGCTCACAGGTTTGGTATTTAGGAAACAGTTTCACAGGAACAACAAGGAATTCTAAATTTAAAATGTATATTTAAAAATAAACAATAGAGAATTGCTTATTAGCTGCATAACATTAATTATATGCAGATTATTTGGTTTATAATGGTATACATTTTCAGTATTGTGTATAGAAATACCCACACACTGAGTGTGAATTATTTTACTTGATTTTAGCTCAGATAAAACTAGACTTCTATACTTAACTGATCACCTAGTCTCCCTTTTTAATCACTAAGGAGAGATAAGAATATTCATATGGTGATTCATCTTATCACAAAATGGTTATGCAACATAGGGTAGTGACTTCACAGAATCCAAGAATCACAGAATGGTTGAGGCAGAAAGGGACCTCTGGAAGTCACCTACCAAACACTTATGCTCAAACAGGGTCACCTAGACCTATTTTTGAAGTCCTTCAAATTGACAGCCATTCTACTTAAATTAGATACTTAGTCCATTATGATTCAGCAGTAAGATGTATACAGCAAAATTTAACGCACTAGCTTTAGTAAAACCAATAGCTGTGGAACATTTAGGAATTAATTACACCCTGTTAGTTGTCTGCTTCTCTTTGTTGGCTACAAATGCAGCTTTTAGTATCAGACTAGACATCAAATGTTCTAAATTCTTAATTCGTGCTAAAAACTCACTCCCTCTTAGTTCTGGAAATACTGCTATGTATAAATTATTATATTTAAATATAAATATTATTTAGCAAGTTAATATTTTCTACTGCACTGACATTTTGAAGCATAAATTGATAAATATGCTATTAACTCTTTATGACTATCAACTTTTGTCCAGAATTTCAAATGCTCCAAATGGACAATTGCTATCTAACTTCTTTACCTCAGAAAAGAAATCTCATCTTGACCCCTAGGAAATGAGGCTTGATTTGGAGCCCTAGAAAGAAAAGAAGTGTGTTTTGCATAAAATAAGAATAATAATTATTATGATAAAACATAATGTAAAGCAGATGTAAGACTGGATTCCTTCTTCCAGTTTTATTTACATGAACAGTGACAATCTGAGCTATGAAGGACAAGATAGTTTACAAAAATGTATCCAGTTGACATTTTAGAAGAAGGGGATGTTTTTCATTTAAAAGTTTTGATACTAATTATTATTCTTATAACTGAAACCTAATTGGATTCAGTTTGGAAGTAATTTATCTTTCTCAAGCAATAGAAAAGAGACAAAAATTTTAAATGATCAGCTGGTTTATCTGTGAAACCCATCTGTACAACTTCCTCCTGCTACTGAAATAATCATATGGGACTGATTCAATTCCCTTGCAGTCAGTTCTAAACATATGAAAGAAAGACTTAATTTGTATTTTTGTTTTGTTTTGTTTGTTTTGTTTTCATTTGTTATCAATTTGGACTTAATAAATAAATAAATATCAAATGATCAATTACTTACTGGGCCTCAACGGGCAATATGTCTGGAAAAAGGATTTTCCACCAGTATTAATTGTTTGCAAGTACAGGGAGGAAAATGGTAGACAGATTTTATGAAACAGATTCAGTGATGCATTGCGGATGTCTTCATTTTTTTCCTGCTGGGATTCCTACAGCACATAGTTTACAGCCTTCCTTAATCACTCACTTTTCACATGAAATAAAAAGTGCTGTGAACATTACAAGGCTGAAATACGGATTCTGAACAGTAAGAAAGTAGTGCTTGACAAGTATATTTACTTGATAAGAGATTCCAGAGAAACATGTGTTTGTCTAAACTGGACATATTGTTCCTTATTGTGCAATACAGTATAATTCTGTCAAGACATTTATTTATTTGGTAGCCTAAAATACCCTCCAAGTAAAACTTAATTTTACCTGAAAAATAAACTCAGTTTGTTTATTTTCTTGGAGTAAATTATTGGGTTACACGTAGAATGCATTGAATACATACTCGTACTGATTTTATATCTCATTTTAATTTGAGGTATTTTTAACAAACTCTGCACATGTTGTTGAGCTGTGGTGAGGAATGGAAGGAAAGCAGAAATAAAATAAGGAAAGAAATTAATAAAGTGAAACTGCTGCGCTCAGGTCTACAGGCAGATCTACTGCGCATAGTATTTAACTTCAGCTGTGTAAGGCAATACTATATATAAAGATCCAGTTCTTCGTTCAGTGCTGCTTCTGAGGTGTTCTATTTAAAACTAAATATCAGTAGGAATGAATGAAAGTTGTTCAGCTCAAAGAATGTTTGGTATTTCCAGATGATATAAGAGACAGCAAAACCTGGCTGACAGAATAAGAATGTATTTTTCAAACACATTGTTGCTTTATTTTTCGAGATTTTCTGATAAAAGAGAAAGACCAATGTTTTGACCTCCATTTTTTTAAGTTTTGTGGATAACTTTGAGAAAAAAAGTCTTGGATTCTGCTATATTGTTTTACTATCAAACTTTAAAATAATAAAAAAAACCCCACTAATTAACTAAATAAGGTAAATAATCCCACTGTTATATTTGAGTCAAAGACCTGAGGCTTTTTAAATTTTTTTTATTTTTTTAAAATCAAGAGTCAATAAGGGTTTCCCAAGAAATATAGCTTGTTCAGCAAAGAATTCTATCAGAAATACCAAATAAGAGAATTTCAATACCATGCATATACATGATTCTGGAAGAAAAACAAAACAAAACAACAACAACAACAACAACAACAACAAAAACCAAACCAACTAACGAAGCAAACAAAAACCAAACAAAAACCAAGAGCAACCTTGTTTCACCACTGACAAAGACAAAATAGCAGAACATGAGGCCATAGTTAATTAATACAAAGTAGTTTCTGCATACTTCAAAGAAATATTCGAATTCCATATGTTGTGCTGTCAGATATTCTTCAGTGTAACCACAGTGCTATTTTAGAGATTTTTCAGATAAAACAGTTGCAGCCTTTTTAAGAGCAAATAATTTTAAAATTCTTTCCAATAATCTACTAGGTTAAGCATACATGTATTTTTTATTTTCATGGGTTTTAATATATCGATGATGTACATTGATTTTAAAGATGTGTATGATCAGCTTGAATATCATTACTTTTTTACACTTCTATTCGGCACTAGATGGCACTCTGAATTTAAAATGTAAACCAGATTCTGTTTTCTCCTTACAATACAGGAAAGATGTTACCTTTGTTACATAATTAAAATCCATTAGACAGATTAATCAAATAATTTAACTTTCTCCCAACTGCAACAGTCAGGTGTTTCCTAAGGCCTACTATTATGATAACAAATAATAAAGAACACAAGAGAAAGAATTGGGCAACTTCTAACACTGAAATTAAAACGATTTTTTAATCTTAAAAAGCAAAGCATTTGATACTATTTAAATAGTTGTCACAATGTTTTAGGTTGATTAAAAATCTTTAAGACAAATTTAAATGTAACCATAAATAATGTTAGGTAGTTAGCTTTAAACTGAGTTATTAAAAATGAAATAAAGAATAAATGAATGAATGAATGAAGATACTGAACAGTACTGGTCCCAATATGGACCCAGGAGAAACAACACTCATTACAGGTTTTTATTTGGACATTGAGATGTTGAAAGCATGTTCAGATATGGCCATCCAGCCGATTTCTTTTCCACTCAACAATCTGCTTCTTAAATGCATATTTCTCCAATTTAAAGAGATGTTGTATGGAATGGTGTCAAAGGCCTTAGAGACATCATTGTGGATCACATCAGTGATCACGTGGATCAAGTGGCTCACATCTTACTTTATCCACCAACAAAGTCATTCCATCATAGGCCACTAGATTAACCAGGCAAAATTTCCCCTTCTTGAAGCCATGTTTGTTATCTCTGATCACTTCTATGTCTTGCATATGCTTTGGCAAAGCTTCCAGGATTATCGGATCTGTGATCTTACCAGGAATAGAGGTGAGATTGACTGGTTGCTTGTTTTCAAGGTCCTGCTTTTTAGCCTGCTTTAAAAGAGCCTTGAGAGATATGGAAAGAGAGCAAAATTGAAAATTGAGTAAAAATCATGTTAATACCTCTGCTTTCTCTGTGTCAGTTCTCACTAGTCATACTGTGTTATTTGTTTGAAGGTCACTTTTTCTTTACACTTCCTTTTCTGATCAATGTAACTGTAGAAGCTTCTCTTATTCTTTGCATCCCTTGCCAAATTCAACCCTGACTGTGCCTTAGCTTTCCTGATTCCACCCCTACACATCTTGGTGACATCTCTATATTCTTCCCCAGATACTTGACTTTGGTTTTACATTTCCTTCTCAGAACATAGCCTGACCATGATATCCTTACTCAGTCAAGATGGTCTCCTGCCTTTCTTGCCCAATTTTTTATACATGGAAATTGAGAGATCTTGCCCTCTAAGAAAAATATCTGAAAAGAGCTACCATCTCTGCCCAGCTCCTTTGCCCTTGATGGCAGTTTCCCCGGGAATCCCATCCACTAATTCCTTATACAATCAGAAGTTTGCTTTTCTAAAATTCAGGGTCCTGACTTTACTCTCCCCCCAGCCCATATCCCTCAAGATTGTGAATTCCACCAAGGCGTGATCACTGTCCCCCAAGTTTTTGACCTCTTCTATTAGTTCTTCCATGTTGTTGAGCAGCAGGTCCATCAATGCTTCTCCTCTGGTTGGGCTGTCATCTGGATTGGGAAGTGTTCCTTGCTGTACTCCAAGTCTCCTGGACTACTTACAGCTTGCTGTGTTGCTTTTCCAGATGATGTCAGGTTGATTTAAGTTCCCCAGTAGGATCAGAGACTGTGAGCATGTTATTTCCTGTAGTTCAATAAGAATTGCTCATATAAAGGCTCTTCTTGGTCAGGCAGCCTATAGTAAACACCAACTGTGAGGTTTCCTATATTGGCTTGGCTCCCAGTTTTAACCATTTTTATACAGCTCTCAATCTGTTCTTCAAAGTTTCTCAAGTACATCTCTGTGATGTCAACCCATTTCTTATATAAAGGGCATCATTCCTATGCCTCCTTCCTTGCCTGCCCCTCCTGAATAGTTTATAGCAACTGATTGCAGTGCTTCAGTCACATGATCTGACTCACCATGTTCTAACAATATCAATTAGATCATAACTTTCTAGCTGCACAGTGGCTTCCAGTTCCTCTTTTTTGTTACTGTATAACATGTGTTGATATAGAGGCACTTCAGCTGGGCAATTGACCTTGACACCTTTTTAGAGGAACACACACAAATTCATTTGAGACATTTCACAAGTGATAGTAATTCATCCACAGACAAAAAATACGAGACCTGTTTATTTAAAAATGCAGCTGCTAAAAGCATTACTGTCATTGCCATCCTTGTCATACTTTGGTATTAAACTTGGTCTTTTATATCTGAATTAGCTTTAGAAGGAGGTGGAAATGTTTCACAGGCAAGATAGATGCAGAAATATTATTTATTTTTAATTAAAAAGATAATAATTTAAAGAAATGTCAGAGCTATAACAGCTAGTAGTATTGAGCTCCTCTCCATAATCTGTTGTCCAATGGACTGTGATCTCTGGAAAAATCTTTAAGAGAGTGATTAATGGCTTCAGGTGCAGAGGAACTTTGAAACGTCAGACTACATTTCATCATATAAGCACAATCTTTTGCACTTAGTGCCTTCTTGTTCTCAGAGTGCCATTTCTTGTGCTAGTAATTTGTTAAATTCCTAGCAATTTTGGTTTTCTGAATAAAAGCTCTGTTACTGTTTATACCAATTACAATCAACATTGTTTATTAATTATCACTAACAAAAAAAATATAGAGAAATATCTATAAGGCTGTAACACACAGAACGTTTGTTCAGTACAGTGTAATAAAACTTGAGAGACCTTTCATATGAAAGAATTTACTTTTACAAGATGCTGTGTGATGTAGTCAATATACTGGAGGGAAGGGATGCCATCCAGATGGATTTTGACAGGCTTGAGAGTTGGGCCCTTGCTAACCTCACAAAGTTCAATAAAGCCAAATGCAAATTCCTGCACATGGGTTGGCGTAATTCCAAGATCAGCTTATGGGCTGGGTAGAGAAGGGATTGAGAACTCCCAAGGAAAAGGGTGTGGGAGTATTGGTGAATGAGAAGCTCAACAAGAATTATATTTTCTGGGATTTGTTAAGAATGTTGTACAACGATATAACAGGCAATTTTCTTTCTTTCTTTGTGAAGTTGATGATTTATTAACTGATATATTACATTTATCTCTGGGCATTAAAATAATGGCTAATTTTTACTTTCACTTCACTGTAGGAGGTCAAGCATCTATTCAGAGAATGGGATATTTATACCTATGTATTTACTGAAGAATAATTATTTTAGTGTTCAATACTAAAGCTGGAAAATAAATAATACTATGGAGAAAAAACATTTGCACACATATGTGATCAATTATCAGCATTAATTCTGTCAAATGTTCCTAACACTGAAATTATTTGAAAAGCTATAATTATTTTATACCAGAAAAAAATAACTTCCCTTATGTTTTTTTCCTTAACAGTTCTAAGGCATGGTATCTCCTGTTTTCTAATTCAAATGAAGTCGGGACTTGTTAGGTTGGAATATGATGTAGTCCATCAGGTAACGGCTTTGAATAAATAATAGAAATTGAAGGTTTGTAAAACATTTATAATAAATAATAATCAATTAATAAATAATTCATAAGTCGCATTAGAATTTTATATATGTTGTTCTAGAACAAGAAAGGTACCAATGATGAAACTTAATATTTCTCCAGCCATTCAAATTAGGAAAAACTTGACTTGAAATAAAACACCCATGATGCACCTTATCTTGGCACTAGCTCCATGTCTGTCAGAAAACAGGTGTCTAAATCTGGGAGAAAACTTTGGTCCTTTTCTCTTTAATTTAATGATGCTTCAAAATTGCTTTCTGATAGAAAAATATTTAAAATATTTTAAAATAAAAGCTAATCATGATGATGTAAATATTTTAAGGGCCAGAGTGACCACAAATTTATGGAGGCTGTTTTGTGATAAAAAATAACTATGAATGCAACCTACTTGGGGAAGAGAGGTTTTCTTGAAAATAAGAGAATCTTCACATAAGTTTGGACTGCTGTATCTCTAGAGCTTACCTTAGACCAAATAAATGGGCCTAAAAGTGAAAGTAAAATTAAATTCCTAAAAGTCTATAGTTGTAAAACTGAACTGTAGAGGCTAAGGGCAAATGGGTCTAAATATGAAGTTGCTCTAACTCATCCTGGTGACCATCCTCTTCTCCAGCCAAACAGAGGTTTGAAGTAGGAGTGAATGTGCTGAGATTCTTTTCATTCACCTTTTCAAAATACCAGTTTCATCTTAAGTAAAATAAGGCAAATATATCAGCTATAAATTGTGTTATATAATATTTGGTTTGAATGTGACATATTGCATAGAATTATTTTAGCTAGTGTAACTGAAAGCTCTCTATAGAAAAAGCAGAATGAAGCAAAAACATTATGGACAAGTGGATTCTAAAAGGTACATACTCCTAAACCAGAAATTAGTTATCTAGAAAACTGAAGTATGGGTGATATATAAAAGAGATGTTGAATATACTATTTCCAACTTCAGGAACAAGAAAGGAATTGGATTCAGAATCTATCACCTCAACTTGCATATTGTTTCACATTCTAGTTCTAAAAAGTATTAACAGATAGTTCCTAGATAGGTGCTGCAGCTGTCATGTAAGACTATCTATATCCATAGTGCATAATAAACATTTATATTTGGTACTGTGATAATCTGAATCAACATTCTGATATTTTAAAATCTGAAGCATTTTGTGAGATTCCAGATCTCATAAAAAAATTCAGATTTTATTTAACTGATTCCAATTTTATGTTTAACTTAATTTATATCACGTTTATATTTCCTGGCAGATTAACTTCACCTACTGATACTTGAGTCTGGTTATCACAAACTCCATTACAGCTGTAGCAATGTGCCATGATACATCTATGAGACAAGGAACAGCAGCAGGTAAAGTTATCTAGTAATAAATCTGTGCTCATATATGTTTCTTTATATATAGTACTCAACCTTAACAAACTGTCTGAACTTTGATCATTGGAAGTTGTACTTCCAATAGATGATTGCAGCCCTCAAAACATATTAAAAATTATACATTTAATAATAATCTCAGAAGTTACTGGTTAGATGATTAGATTAATTCTTTCACCTTCATCTATTACAATCATTAAAATATTTTAAAAAACAAGTTCTATGCTCAGTTCTATTGGTATATCTTTAAAGTAAAGCCAGAAAATTCAGTCCTTTTCATCAAAACTTATGCCCAAACCCTCCTGTCAGTTGTGGCATAAGTTCAATGCCATCCTTGTTACATTAATAACTGAATCCAGATTGTGCTCTGTCTGAGATAATCAAAACTGGGTCTATCTGTAGTAAAGGAAAATCCAGTCATTTTTTCCCCCCAATATTAATTACTATTATTATTACTATATATTAAAAAGTAATTTACCTGCTGAAAGATTATTTATTAAAGTAGATGAAAATTTAATAAGGATAAACCATCTTACTGTATGAATGCATGCAAAGTGAAGAAAAGAGTCTTGCAGGCTTATATATGGAAAAAAACTCCATCATTCCTAGTTACATAGCTTGCTGAAATAAAGCTCACTGCTTTGAAAAGATGTTGCATACATATGGAATCCAAACCAAACAACTTTTCATTTAACTGTTATTTTTAGAATGGCCTTTTAGTTCTTTCATGTTTTGTAGTCAAATAATGGTACCATAGAAGAAACAGAACAAGCAATGTTTGTGGATTCAAAGAGATTTTCACATTGTTGTTTTCCATAATCTC
>NW_009954222.1:8263268-8314353 GCF_000747805.2 Chaetura pelagica | reverse complement strand
TCGGCATTCTATTAAAGTTGTATTTTTTAGGAAAAGTGGAAAACTGTGGGCAGAAGAAACATTAAGCTTGTCATCCCCATTTTTATAGTCTACTCAAAATTAATGTAAATAAATCTTTCTACATTAAAGTTACATCATAAAGATATATTCTACTTTTCACCCAAGCCATGAGTCAGTAAACAGATGTAATGATGTTTTTGACTCACCTACATTGAACCACCTACTATATCTATCTTGTGAGTCTTTTTCTAAAAATGAATAGAGATACAATAGATGTTTGCTTCAACCTAGCATTTTACAGTTGTATATTAATTATCTATAACCTGTTTTAATGTTGATGTATTTTAATCCTTGAAGAATCAATGAGTCCTTTGTAAGCCATTTCATCAAAACCTACTTTTTCCCTTCCTCTGACTCAACACTACCTGTACAAAATGATGACCAGCTATTTCAGATGGGTGCTTTGAAATTTGATTTCATCTTCCTGTAACAGAGATAGTATAGTACTTGTTGTTACTAGCTTGTAGTTCAAGATAGTTACCACCCAAATTTGTTTTTTACTTTTTTTTTTTCTTCTGTATCTTTATATCTCAAAACATTGGGATTTTTTCAGGAAACTTATCTGGAGTACAAGTTCACATAAAAAAAAGTTGAAAGACCTGAACTACTCATTAGTGTTTGGTATAAGTTTTTTTTCAACAGACTGGAGTTAAACAGCAGATACCCAGCTCCTCCTTCCTGGGCAAGAAAAAGATTTGTTGTAATCAGACTATCTGATTTAGCATCTTTGACAAGTTCCAGAGGGCATCATGTTCAATATACCACATTAAGGATGACAGGCTCATTGTCAAGCATTTGAAGTTGTAAGTAGAATGAACCAGAGGTAATAGCAGAAGATAAAACTTATATATTACCATTTCTTCCTGTCAGGATCTAAAATAGGTACTTCTCATCTTCTCAGGAAGCTGTTCTTAGAACAAGAATTACAAAGCTGACAAGCCTGTTTTAAAACCCTTCATTGGCACTTGAGTCTTTTCTCAATGTCCCTTCCTATAGAATTAGTGTAAGACAAAGTATGAATAATGAAAATTAGTTTGATATGATATCAATAATTTAATTCATCCATGGCCTAATGTATAAATGTTTTCACTGATTGTCTTCAATGTAGATTATAAAACAATGTCTATTATAGTTAAAGCCTGCAAAAGACATTAATTAACAAGATTAAGTTTAATTTTCACATGGTTTTTTGCTCATTGTACTGCTTTAGTGAATATATAGGTACCTATTTTTCAGTAAAATTGATGAAATACCTTTTTCTTTCAAGTATAATAGTTTGTATTCCAATTGACAGTATGACAGAGCTTTTTTTTTCTTTCATAAAATAGCTAACAGCAACAAATTTTCAACAAAACAATAAAGCCTAGTATAGCTATAATTCCTAAAGATGTTTCTCAATAGTACTCATATGCAATACTTAGACTACAGCATGGTCTATAGTTCCCCATTTATGTAATGTAATAATTTGGTTTTATTTTTGCTTAATAACAAAACTGCATTTTTTAATATTTAATTTTATTTTATACCACTGAAAGCTGCAGAAAAAAAATTCTAAATTGTCTTATATTGCTTTCAATTTGCAACAAAGATTAGACTATCTACAGAACTAGAGATTTCCAAATCCTTATTCAGGACTGGGGGAAATGAAAGATTTGTGCTGAAGATAGAAGGAAGGATAGCAAATTATTTCCTTTCTGTATGATGATTTATAGAAGAGGAAAGCTGATGAGGCATAGTTTGTGGAATCAAGACAAGATAAGGGAAAACAAGCTGATGATAACCTTGGTAACTGACCTTAAAGTACCTCGTAAAAGTGATGTATCAAGACAAAAGCAAAGGAAGAATAGAAGATACCACATAAAATAACTTCAGGGAAATACAGTTAAAATCAACAAATATTTAGAGCATTTTTACACAGTAGGGACATCTTCAACGAGATTAGGTAGCTCAGAGCTTCACCCAACCTCACCTTGACAGTGGTAACGATGAAGAATTCTTTGTTGGACCTTTGATCACCTGAAACTGCATTTATTTGTTTTTAAGCAGTCTATTCAGAAGTCCTTTCTTTTCCTATTGGCCAAGAACCTGGGTAAACAATTACTCATTTTGTAAGATTTTTACAATGTACGATTAGCCCATGATATTGCCAAATCCACAATAAGCCTTAGCAAAATAAACATCAGCTCAAGCTAATTCCAGGGGGATCTGAAGGAGGCCTATAAGAAAGCTGGGGAAAGACTTTTTACAAGGGCATGCACTGAGAGCAGAAGGGGTAATGGCTTAATACTGGAAGACGGGAGATTTAGTCATTAGGAGGAAGTACTTCACTATGAGGGTGGTGAGACACTGGAACAAGTTCACCAAAGAAGCTGTGGAGTCCCCACCTCTGGAAGTGTTCAAGGCCAGGTTGGATATGGCTTTGAGCAACCTGGTCTAGTGGAAGGTGCCCCTGCTCATGCAGGGGGGTTGGAACTAGATGATCCTTAAGGTCCCTTCCAATCCCGACCATTCTATGACTCTATAGGAAACAGATCATCACAGAGTAAGATTTTGGCTTTTTGCTATAGGGAATAGCCTTCTTGATCCTTTCATAACTCCTATCCAATTTTGCAGTTTCAGCTAAAAAAAACCTTCAGATACTGTGGAAAATTCCAGATTAACTCCAGATGTCTGACTAATGTTAAAACAAAACCTGTGACTTGTTGATAACAACAGCAACATGGCATATTCTGGTCCATACAAAATACACTTTGGAGTTCTGGTAGTGCACCCACTATACAAAAGACATGGACCTGTTACAGCAAGTCCAGAAGACAGCCCCAAAAATGGTCACAGATCTGGAACACCTCTCCTATGAAAACAGGCTAAGAGAGTGGTTGATTGTTCAGCCTGAAGGCTCTGGGGATACTTGATAGATGAAAAAACCCTCCACCTTGTGGTTCAAGATAAAGACAGGAAGTTACAGTCACTTGGGGAAAATTAGTTTAGTTTTTTGTCTATTAAAAATAGAGCAGGATGATGAGAAACAAAACCAAAAATACTGTTCTCCATATTCTCCCCTTCTCCCCACGCTCAATGTAGTTTCTTAATTTCTCTATCTCCCTCCAGCCTTTCCTGAGTAACTCAGAGGAGACAGGATATGAGGGTTTTGGTCAACTGATAACATCTTCTCTCTGCTGCTCCCTCCGTCTCAAACTTCCCCTGCTCCAGCATGGGTATTCTCCTTGTGCCACAGTTCATGGCAGGAGAGCCTCAGTTCTGCGTGGGGTCCCCACAGGCCACAGTTTCCTTCAGGGCATATCCACCTGCACCAGCATCAGGTTGTCTAGAGGTAGCAGTATAGATATCTGCTCCAACATTGGTTGCAAGTAAATTTCTGCTCTGGCACCCAGAGCACTTCCTAGCCTCCTTATTCACTAAGCTTTGTGTGACAAGATTAATTTACAGCTGTTTTCTGACTCCTCTCTCACTGCTGCTGCACAGTGTTTTTTACTGGTTTTTTTGTTGTTTTTTGGGGGGGGGTTTTTGTTGTTGTTTTTTTTTTTCCCCTGATAATCTGCTTTTCAACAAGCAGAATCCCTGACGATGTCAATGTCTTCTGTTGTTCACATCCATAGCTATGGCATCTGTTTCACAGAACTTGCAATATTTTTCCTGTCAATCATATTGTGTTTTGTATGTAAACCTTACACAGAAATGAAAAGACTTTAATGGACTGTTCGTGACAGCTCATGACAGAGCTATGCTCCAAGAATGAGAAGGTGTCAATGCCTCCAGCAGGCTCTCCATTTTCTTTTCTCTGTCTGACTGGTTCTTTTTCCTGGCAGAGGAGAGTCCATAAAAAAAAAAAAAATGCTGTCTTCTCTCTTTTAAAAAAGCTTTCTAACTGATATTTTTCTCATAGAGGTGATGTCAGCTCATAAGGTGACACTTATTCTGTCACACAAAACAAGGGCAGGAAGCAGCCTTTAGCACTGTCCACATCATTTGCTGATTATCTCATTCATAACACAAATCTCATTTATCTAGGGTACACACATTATAAAGTGTGTTGCTACAACATGTACTCTAGGCACCTTAATCTTCAGGATTTCCTTTGAAAATGTAATATTTACTCCAATTTTCTTCTTGGAAGAATCAACCATGCCGAGATGGTTTCAGATGTTCCCCCAATCCATTTGTATGTTCTTTGCAGTGTCCCCCTGAGTCTCCTCTCTCCTGCATACATGGTACATTCCTAATAATTTCTGACATTGTACAATGAATCCACAATGTCACGGAGAATCACCAAATTTGTAGTGAGGAGATTTAATGAGAAAGCTTCTTGGAAAGGTGACTACATGCATTCAAGGCCAAAATGATGGATGAGCATAGATATTAGAATGCTTAGTATTTTAAAATGTGTAATATGCTACTAGTATGGATTTGGGATATTAGCAGCAAGCAGAGCTAAATGGATTTAAAGAGCCCTTAGCCAGATGTGGATCTTCATCCACTAAAAGAATCTCACCAGAAATAAAAATACCCACAAAATAAGTTTATAGGATTGTTGGGTCTTTCTGCATATTGAATTAATATGTCCTGTCAAAAAAGTTTTTTATTGACACATATCTGATACATGTCTTCCTATGGGTGAGAGTGAATAGTTACTACCTAGAGTTGATAGCTAAGAAATACATTGAAAATGGTTTGAAAATTGTTTTAACTTATTTTTTTTTAACATTAATATAAGATATAGTTAGCAATGAAACCAACTGTCAGCAGCTAATGCTCAAAGTATTTACATCCTTTATTTTAAAAGAAAATTAAGAAACAGATTTTATCACTACTTCAGGTTTGCTTTGGCCTTATAAAAACCTTCAGCAATGCATAGGAGATTCCTGACTACAATGTTCAAAGTTTCGAAGTTCTTACTGTTTTAAAATATCAGCACAGAGGTATTTGTCATCAATATCTGGTGATATTTGTAGCAATGTCGTTACAAAACAAGTTACCATCATTATCTCCATTATAAAGGTGGGAGAAGTGAACCATAAAAGCTATTTTGAACTACTAAATTGATACAGTAGACCAATGTGAAAGTCCAGTAGTGCTTCTACCAAAAGTCTATTTAAATTTTTTTTTTATTATTATTTTTTTTTTATTACCAACTAACACAGACAATGATAGCTTCCACAAACTTGGCTTTGACTGAGGTTATACTTCATAAACTTCTCAATATTGCCTTTTAGCTTTTTTCTTCACCTCTTTAACTATGTGAGAAGAATAATCACATTTTTAGGAAAGATTGCATTCTGAGCTATGCTGTCAAGAGACGCTCCAATGCAACCCTTGAACTATGCTAATTTTATTTAAGGTTTTGTTTGTTTTTTTAGTTGCATTTTTTTAATAAAACTTTGTATGGGAAATGAAATGCAGCTTTAAAACTTTTTTAGAATTAGACATGCATTTCTTCTCAGGAAGTAACTATGGACAATAAAGAATACTACATTTAGAGTGAGAATTATTTTCCCGGCGGGTTCTTATAAAAATGTGAAAGGAAGTCTGGTTGTTGCTGTTCATTTAACTTCCTACTTTTACTTTTTAAAATTACTTTAATTATATCAATGACGACATGGAAACATTGACTGTATTCTGAATTAAAAAAAAAAAAAAAAACCAACACATTTTATTAAAGGAGAAAAGGTAACATAGCCCCTATTTTTAAAAAATTGGGGAAATAAGACTCAGGGAATTACAGACTGATAAGTCTCAACTCTGTGCCCAGCAAGCTCATGGAACAGATCCTCCAGGAAAGTCTGCTAAGGCACATGGAAAATAAGGAGGTGATTTATGACAGCCAACATGGCTTCTCTAACAGTAAATCATGCCTGAACTATTTGGTAGCCTTCTATGACAAGGCTGCAGAGATGGTGGATAATGGCAGAGCAACTGATGTCACCTACCTGGATTTGTGCAGAACGTTTGACACTGTTCCACAAGACATCCTGGTCTCCAAACTGACAAGACATGGATTTGAAAGACGGATCTCTCAGTGGATAAGAAATGGGCTGGAGTTGTGGTCAATGGTTCAGTGTCCAAGGGGAGGCAGGTGACAAGTGGCTTTCCTCAGGGGTCAGTATTGGGACCAGTGCTGTTCAACATCTTTGTTGGAGACATGGACAGTGGGTTTGAGTGTATTCTCAGCAAGTTTGCTGATGATACCAAGTTGTGTGGAGTAACTGACACACTAAAGGGAAGGGATGCCAATCCAGAGGGACCTTGACAGGCTTGAGTGGTGGGCCATTGCCAAACTCATGAAGTTCAACAAGGCTAAGTGCAAGTTCCTTGCATCTGGGTCAATGCAACCTCAGGCACAAATATAGGCTGAGGAGAGAATGGCTAGAGCTTATCCCAAGGAAAAGGACTTGGGGGTGGTAGTAGATGAGAAGTTCTACATGAGCAGCCAATGTGAGCTCACAGGCAAGAGAGCCAACTGCATCCCGGGCTGCATCAAAAGAAGTGTGGCCAGTAAGGCCAGGGAGGTGATTCTTTCCCTCTACTCTGCTCTGGTGAGGCTGCACCTGCAGTATTTCATACAGCTCTGGAGCCCTCAGCAAAGAAAAGTCATGGAGATGTTGGAGAGGGTCCAGAGAAGGGCCACAAAGATGATCAAAGGGCTGAAGTACCTCTGCTATGAAGACAGGCTGAGAGAGTTGGTACTATTCAGCCTGGAAAAGAGAAGGATCCGGTGACAGCTATAGTGGCCTTCCAGTACCTGAAGGGGTCCTACAGGAAAGCTGGGAAGGGGTTTTTCACCCAAGGGGGTGGTGATAGGACATGGGGCAATGGTTTTAACCTGAAAGATGGGAGATTTACATTAGATGTCAGGAAGAAATTCTTCAACATGAGGGTAGCAAAACATTGGAATAGGTTGCCCAGGGACACTGCGGAAGCCCTGTCCCTGGAGGTATTTAAAGTTTAATTGCATAAGGTTTTGTGCAGCCTGGTCTAGTGTGACGTGTCCCTGCTCACAGCAGTGAGGTTGGAACCTTATGATCTTTACAGTCCCTGTCAACCTTAACCATTCTATGATTCTCCCTTGCTTCCCCACTGGGGTGTCTCCCATGGGAGAGTGTCCTTTACAAATCTCCCCACTGTGAGTCCCTCTCATGAATCCCTCAGAATCAAGCTGCCTAGAGCAGGCATGCTAGAGAATCATGGACTGCTTCAGGAACAGTCACTTCCTCTGGCACAGGGTCCTCCATGGCTGCAGGTCCAAGTCCATGGGCTGCAGGGCTCCATCTGCCCCTCTCTGCTCCTTCAGGGAATAATCTGTCATACTTCTCTGTGGTTTGTAGGGGGACAACCTGCCTTCTAACCACAGGCTGTAGGAAAATTTTGCTCAGCAACCTCCTCCCCCTCCTTCTTCACTGAACTTTAACCTTCTTAACTTCTGCTGAAGCACTGCCCTCACCTCTACTCTCTACCCCAGCTCTCCTCTGCTCTCAAATTTTATATCAGTTCTTTCATATGTTAATCGCAGAGGCTCATCCATTGTATCTCTAATGGATCGCCCCTGGCCAGGATAATTTGGAGCTGGGAAAGCTTTCAGTAACTCCTGACAGGAGCCAACACTGGGGCCCCTCCCTGCTACCAAAACCTGCCAAACCAGCACACTTACGAAGTAAATTTTTCGTGGAGTTATCAACATATGTATTGAAATTGTCTGAAATGTACAAGGGTAAATTGCACTGTATAAAATTGGCATGAAAGTGTGTTGACTGAGGTTCTACAATTCCACTTTTATTAAATTAAGTTTTTGTTAACTTGTTAATCAAGTAGAACTGGCATTGTGTTAAATTGGTTTATTTTTCCAAGCTCATTGATATAAAAATAAACTAGAGAGATCATAAATATGGGTAGAACCATCAACTGATATTAACATTGGAGGAAGGTAAGATAATACCTCCAGAGAAAAAGTAACAAGAAAGACAGATTATTCTGGTGAGGCTGTATCTGGAATATTTCACTTAGTTCTGCACATCTCACTGTTTGGGATGTTCAGAAATATTGAGCAAAAAAATTAAAGTGCTAAAGAAACCTACGTATTATAAGATTATACAGATTTTTAATATGTATTTCCAAAAAAACCCTGAAACTCAATCCTTAATTTTGTTGTGTAAACAAACAAAGGAACTGGAACTTGTAAACTACATGGCAACCGAGAGACTTCTGTGAGAAACACGGAACACATTGGTCAAAACTGAGATATTATGGAAAGAGCCATCCTACAAAGAAAAGACAGTCCCTGCTGTGACCCAGAAAAGTAATGTCTTGTCTGAAATTGATCCAAGAAACTAGATGTTCCTGCAATGATGCAGTCAACAGGGGCAGATTGCTTATAATGCTTTTTGTCCTCTTACATTGTCAGTTCAAAATGTCTTTATTTAAAAATTGAAGCAGTCTAGTGCTAAAGATTTAGCAGTGGAACCTAAAGAAGAATAGGCAGGGGCTATAGTGAGTTGTCAAGGTTACTGGATTTGTTGCTATGAGGATTCTTATGTTAGAACTCTTAAGACATGAGGTTATTTTTGTATTTCTTCCTCATGCCAGTTGCCTTTGTGGTAGCCCTCACTCTGGCCCATAAAGCAAAGTATTATTCTTTGTCTGGCAGAACAGTCTTTGGTCCTTTAGGCTGTTGCCACAGGCAGAAGTAATAGAGCTGCAGCTACAAATGAGCAGGCAGTAGTCACTTGACCATGAGACAATTATCAAAGATTATGATCTCCTACTAGAAAAAGTTTTATCTGCTCAGCTAGATTTTGGAGGAAACTTCTTGTAACCATTTGTGGTACCACAGGGTATTAGATGTTAAACAGATGTTAAACACTAGATGGTAAAGAGGCTCGAGATATTTGGTCTTGCAAGCTCAGTATCAGAGCATCCCAATGGGTAGGAAATCAAATAAGGGAGCCAGGAGACCAGTACGGTTAAACAAGTAACTGCTGGGCAAACTCAAGTGGAAAAAGAATCTGTGGATCATGGAAGGAGGGGCTGGCCACTTGGGAGGAATATAGGACTGTTGTCAGAGGAAGTAGGGAGACAATTAGGAAAGCTAAGGCCTCCTTGGAACTAAAACCTTACTAGTGAGGTCAATGACAACAGAAAGGGCTTCTTCAAATACATTGCAGACAGAACTAACTCTAGAGGCAATATAGGCCCACTGCTGAATGAGGTAGGTGCTCTGGTGACAGAGGATATAAAGAAGGCAGAAGTACTGAATGCCTTCTTTGCTTCTGTCTTTACTGCTGTAGACTCACTCCGGGAGCCCCAGATCTCTAAAGTCCCAGAAGAAGTCAGGATGAAGGAGGAGTTTTCTTCAGTAGATGAGGATTTGGTTTGGGATCAATTAAGCAATCTGGACATCCATAAATCAATGGGTCCGGATGGAATGCACCTGCAGGTGCTGAGGGAACTGGTGGAGGTCATTGCTAGGCCACTATCCATCATCTTTGGTAAGTCATGGGCAACAGGAGAGGTGCCTGAGGACTGGAGGATAGCAAATGTCACTCCAGTCTATAAGAAGGGCAAGAAGGAAGACCCGGGTAACTATAGACCAGTCAGCCTCATCTCCATCCCTGAAAAGGTGATGGAACAATTTGTTCTTAGCACAATCTCTAGGCATATGAAGGTTGAGGGGGTCACTAAGAGCATTAAGTAATGCTTGTCCAAACTGATAGCCTTCTATGAGAATGTAACTGGGTGGATAAATGATGGTAGGGTGGTAGATGTGGTTTATCTTGATTTCAGTAAAGCATTTGACACTGTCTCCCACAGCATCCTTGTAGCTAAATGGAGGAAGTGTGCTCTTGATGGTCAAGTAGTGAGGTGGATCATGAACTGGTTGAAAGGAAGGAGTCAGAGAGTTGTAGTCAATGGGGCAGAATCTGGTTGGAGGTGTGTGACTAGTGGAGTTTCTCAGGGGTCGGTACTGGGACCAGTGTTGTTCAATATCTACATCAACAACCTGGATGAGGGTATAGAATGTACATTCAAAACTCACCTGGATACGTTCCTGTGTGATGTTGTCTAGGTGATCCTGCTCTGTCAGGGGGGTTGGACTAGATGATCTTTCGAGGTCCCTTCCAACCCCTAGGATTCAGTGATTCTAAGATTCTGTGAGAAGTAGCTAAGCCCTGAATCAACAGATCTTTCACCTACAACCAACAGAACCTCTTTTAAGTTTTGTCTAACAGCTCCTGTATGGTGCAGTGAGTGAATCTGGCTGTTTGGTAACTTTTAAGGTCTCTTATTTCTCTTTTTATTCCTCTTTTCCTGCTGCATCATAGATTGAGCTGTAAGAGTAGAATTGAATCAGTAGACAGATGGAACAACAAAGAACAAACACAACCACTCTTACTGGTGAGAACAAGAAGGATCTAATCCTGAATAATGCATTGAGTTCCTGTTTTATGCAAAACTTTCTTTATCTTCAAGCAGTAATGTGGAATTATGCTTATGCCAGGTACAAGCAACACAATTCAGTATCTATCCCTAGCCAGTGTTATTTTTTTCCTTTTAGTTTCTCTATATCTATGAAAATCCCCTGTGTTTCTGAAAGTTCAGTCTTGTAGCCCAGCCTTCACCAGACAAGGCAACCTAGACAGATATGTTTATGTAGCAGGCCCTAGTTGCACATATTTTGACTTTTCCTAGCTTGAGAACTTCAAGAATGATGACTACAACTTTTCTGCTGGAAAAATGAAAAGCACAAATTTTTACTACAAAGTACATCTTGAAAACAAAACAAACATATCATGTCCCGCCTTTATTTAAGGTTCTGTGAAAAGGAAGCTAGTTGGTCATGTGGATAATTTACTATCTTTTTCTACTGGGTGTCCTGTTACTGTCTGTACAGAGTTCCCCTCAACCTGCCATTGTACAAATGAGTATTCTCCACAGGCTGCAAGATATGCAGAAGATAGGTTACAGTGGGCAAGCATTTCAAGGGAATCAAGGAATATTGAACACAACAGGGATGTCAAGGCGATGACAAATTTTACGTTTACTTCTTGCTAACAAGAATGACTTGCATAAGATTGATTGTCTTTTCTGCTTGTAGGTGTGTGAGGTCTTGATTAATGCTTCAGTTGTTAGACTAGAAGGAGCAAAACAGAAGACATTAAAGGGATATTTAGAGGTGTCCAACTCCCTAGGGACAACTAGGGAGAACTTAACTCCAGCTTCAGAATTAGATCAAGCTGCTAACTTTTTCCAATATTTGGCTACATATCCTCATTAAAAATAAATAAATAAGTTTAAAAAAATTTACCTTCCTGGAACATGTGTCTGTTGGCTTTTGCTCTTCTGCTTTGTACCTCCCTTTAAGCATTTTTAGGCAGCAATAAGGTCTCTCTATAACCTTCTCCTCTTAAGACTTAACAAATCTATTAATCTTAGCTTCTTGTTACACATTATGAGCTGCAGCTTCCTAATGATCTGTCACTTTCCATTGGGTTTACTCCAGTTTACTGGTATCTTTTTTGTCCTGTCCATCCCCAGATTAGACACAGTACTCCAGATGTGGTCTCACAAGAACTACATAGAGAGGTATAATACTTTGCTGTCCACATTCTTGCTAATACAACCTAGCATGCAGGTGGCCTTTGCTGCATGGGCACATGTATACTCATGTCCAATTGGTTGTCCATTAGGACACTCATTTTATTTTCTGCAAAAAATCTGACATCTAGCCCATATTAATTGCATGGGTCAGAGGATGTAGGGAGGCAATTAGGAAAGCTAAGGCCTCCTTGGAACTTAACCTTGCAAGTCAGGTTAAGGATAATAGAAAGGGCTTTTACAAATACATAGCTAGCAAAACTAGCACTAGAGGCAATATTGGCCCACTTAGGAATGAGGTGGGAGCCCTGGTGACAGAGGATATAAAGAAGGCAGAGGTGCTGAATGCCTTCTTTGCCTCTGTCTTTACTCCTGCAGGGTCTCCCTATGAGCCCCAGATTCATATAGCCCCAGAAGAAGTCAAGATAGAGGAAGAGTTTGACATGGTAGATGAGGATTGGGTTAGGGATCAGCTGAGTAATCTGGACATCCATAAATCAATGGGTCCGGATGGAATGCACCCAAGGGTGCTGAGGGAGCTGGCGGAGGTCATTGCTAGGCCACTCTCCATCATCTTCAGTAAGTCATGGGCAACAGGAGAGGTGCCTGAGGACTGGAGGATAGCAAATGTCACTCCAGTCTACAAGAAGGGCAAGAAGGAGGACCCGGGTAACTATAGACCGGTCAGCCTCACCTCCATCCCTGGAAAGGTGATGGAACAACTTGTTCTTGGCACTATCTCCAGGCACATCAAGGACATGGGGGTCATCAAGAGCAGTCAACATGGTTTTATCAAGGGTAAATCATGTTTGACTAACCTCATAGCCTTCTATGAGGAAATTACTAGGTGGATAGATGATGGTAGAGCGGTAGATGTGGTTTATCTTGATTTCAGTAAAGCATTTGACACCGTCTCCCACAGCATCCTTGTAGAAAAGTTGATCAGGTATGGGTTTGGTGATCAGGAAGTGAGGTGGATTAGGAACTGGTTGAAAGGAAGGAGTCAGAGAGTTGTAGTCAATGGGGCAGAATCTGGTTGGAGGTGTGTGACTAGTGGAGTCCCACAGGGGTCGGTACTGGGACCGGTGTTGTTCAACATCTTCATCAACGACCTGGATGAGGGTATAGAATGTACCCTCAGCAAGTTTGCTGATGACACTAAGCTGGGAGGAGTGGCTGACACACCAGAAGGCTGTGCTGCCATTCAGAGAGACTTAGATAGGTTGGAGAGTTGGGCGGGGAGAAACATGATGAAATTCAACAAGGGGAAGTGCAGAGTTTTACATTTGGGGAAGAACAACACCATGTCCCAGTACAGGTTGGGGGCTGAACTGCTGGAGAGTAGTGTAGGTGAAAGAGACCTGGGGGTCCTGGTAGACAGGAGGATGACCATGAGCCAGCAATGTGCCCTTGTGGCCAAGAAGGCCAATGGCATCCTGGGGTGCATTAGAAAGGGTGTGGTTAGTAGGTCAAGAGAGGTTCTCCTCCCCCTCTATTCTGCATTGGTGAGGCCACATCTGGAGTATTGTGTCCAGTTCTGGGCCCCTCAGTTCAAGAAGGACAGGGAACTGCTTGAAAGAGTCCAGCGCAGAGCTACGAAGATGATTAAGGGAGTGGAACATCTCCCTTATGAGGAAAGGCTGAGGGAGCTGGGTTTTTTGCTTGAGAGAGTCCAGGGCAGAGCTACAAAGATGATTAAGGGAGTGGAACATCTCCCTTGTGAGGAAAGGCTGAGGGAGCTGGGTCTCTTTAGCTTGGAGAAAAGGAGACTGAGGGGTGACCTCATCCATGTTTACAAATACGTAAGGGGTGAGTGTCAGGGGGACGGAGTTAGGCTTTTCTCAGTGATGACCAGTGATAGGACAAGGGGTAATGGGTGCAAATTGGAGCATAGGAGGTTCAAGGTGAATATCCAAATTTTTTTTTTTTACTGTGAGAGTGACAGAGCACTGGAACAGGCTGCACAGAGAGGTTGTGGGTTCTCCTTCACTGGAGACATTAAAAACCCACCTGGATGCGTTCCTGTGTGATGTGCTCTAGGTGACCCTGCTCTGGCAGGGGGGTTGGACTAGATGATCTTTCGAGGTCCCTTCCAGCCCCTAAGATTCTATGATTCTATGATTCCTTCTGCCTAAAGGGCACAACAAGTGACTGACTACCAGCTATACTTAAAAAAATTGACCACTTACCATTGAGTCCAAGCAGACCAGACAGTTTTCCCCCTGGTTTACAGTTTTCTGCTGGATCTTATGATCCATCCATGCTGTTGCTAGCTGACAATCCATGGTTGCTAAGGAATGCTCTCTTCCCTGTGGGAAAGCACATAATGACTTTGCTTTATTCTCTTTTATTACAGCCACCTATTTGTTTGTGCTGTTTTTCCCCTGACATCCTTTGAGCTCTACTTGTCCTTTACTGCCTAAGTTTGACTTCAGATGTTCAGACTTCATAAGAAGAAGACATGATTTTTTTTTCTCTTACCTTCTGTTGTTATATAGTTAAATTATTATTATTTTATATATATTTTTTTTTTCATAAAACTGAAAACCCCATCTCTAATTCTTCATTGTGTGAGCTGATGTTGGTGATCAGAGCTTCTATTGCATGCTGAGTTAAGCAGTATGTGTTAAGTGAAGAAAAGGAACAGGCATATGGATCAGTCCTTCTGTCCTAGATTGCTGTCATGGCAGTCAGCTGTGGGTGGAGATTTTTTCAATTCAAGGATGAAGTGTGGTTTCTGATTGTGATTACATTTGTGCAATCATGTGGCTCCAATCAGAAAGAGATGGATCAAGGAAAACCACTGATACTTTTCAGCCATTGCAAGTACCCTTGCTATTGGATGACAATATACTAGTCACTTTCACTCAAAATCAGTTAAATAATTTCTTCATTTAAATCTAGGGGAGGCCAAAGAATCTGTCTTGATACTTTAACAGCCTCAGGAGCAACTGAAGTTTTACAAGATAAGACAACTTTTACAGTCTTCTTCCAGTCTACCAGGAATGCTAATTAGCTAATTTCAAATTTTCAAAATTTAAAATTCTAAACGCTATTTTGAAGGCATGTTCCATTGAGCTGAAATTCATAAAATGCATTTTTATTATCATTCTAAGAGTTTGTTCTAGGTCCGTGTGTGCAGTTTCTGAGGGTTTTTTGTATTTCTGGAGAGACATCAAATGAATATTTACACATAGCATAGAATTATCAAAAGTCTCTGTGGTGAGAAAAGGAGTATTCTTAACTTCAGAGGGACTGGTATACGATATGAGATCAAGCCATAGCTTCAGGGTAGGCATGTCAGGATGAACTGTATTCTTGAGTCCTAAAAAAATCCAAGTAAGGCATATGATACAGTCCAGAAATTATTCCAGGTTAGAAGGGTTCACAGAGGTATGGCTTCCTTGGGTGCGGTGTATCCAAAGCCAAGTACTCAGATTTCCTGGTAGAAGTGTAAGAGAGGCTTACATCTAGACAGATATCAGTCAGGTCAGGAGGATGATATAACAATCGTGTTTCATGAACTCATTTTCAAAGTGTAGGATCTAGCTGCTTTCTCAGTGAAAGAGAAAAAAAAACAAAACATAAGGCAGCAATGAGATCTCAAAGGAGCTTCCTTGTTTGTTTATGTCACACTATTTGATCCACCCATCTTTGAATTCTTTCAAAGCAGAGAAGTAAAAAAGGTTTGAGTTTCCTTTTCTCATAAGAATTTAGGCATTGCTCCTGAAGCTCCTGTCATGGAATAGATGATATTTCATTTGATAAATCTGAAGTGTCATATCCTCTGCCATGGAAACCCCATAGGAATCTGGATGACAGACTAAAGAACTAGTAAACTTCCTTGTTGTAAGGACAGGGTGTCTTCCTGGCTGTAGTTTTCATGAGTCTAAATAACTTGCAGATCCCTTTCTTACCCATGATGAAACACACATTTAGAGATATTATGGTAGGTTGCAATACTAATATGTGTGGTTTTTACAGATTAGTGGCTTTACTTGACAAGGTAATTTCAATATATTTGACTCTTTCCAGTTCAATTCACAATAGATACCTCTATAAATCTGACTCAGGATGGCATAGATGTGTTCTATAGCAGGTCTGGCTCTGATTCAGGATTAGAGTCTGATTTCATTCTAGTTACTGCCTGCTGAGACAATATGGAAGAATACAATACAATGATTTGTTGCAGGAAAGCACTGTGTTCCAAAAATCTACATCAAAAGAACAGTAACAAACACACTCAGAAACATTCCAGGGCAATGAATTTGAAGAGTGAGTGGAGCAATTATGAAGCATGTGTGAAAAAGACTACCTCTGAGGAGGCCAGTAAAATATTTGCATAGACACAAACCAGTGAAACTAATATAAACATTGCAATATAAACTTGTAAAAACTGTGTTCCTTTAAGGAAGATGAAAGTGATTTTTGCAAGCAATTTAAGTTAAAAAAATGGATGAATTATAGAATTTGGGGTGATGTTTCTTATGGTCAGCATGGTAATATGACTGTGCAATGTAGAAGCTCTCCTATTGTTAAAGGAGAGAAAGTACTCCAAAGCAGACTGAAATTGAATAATGATACAGTGAGATACATTTGACTACTAATTTCTTCTACTTGCAACTGTGTGGTGCATCATAACTCAGAGAATTCCACTGTGATTTTATTAGTTTTATGAGCCTTCTTGAATTTTACTAATAGTTATGAAGTGGCAGATAATTTGGAGATCAGGCATACAACTATCAAAAGACATAATGAGAAGTTATGGTGTAAATTTTATACTTCTAGTCATAACATATGCAAAAAACCCAGCATCTAATACTACTGAGTTTGAGAGGAAATGTAACAGGGTCTCTTCTCCAAAGTAACAGGTAACAGAACAAGAGGGAATGATCGCAAGTTGCATCAGGGAAAGTATAGATTAGATACTAAGTAAAATTTCTTCCCCAAATGTGTTGCCACGCACTGGAACAGGTTGCTCCAGGAAGTGGTTGTATCACCATCCTGGGAGCTGTTTAAAAAACATGCAGATGTGGTGCTTAGGGATATGGTTTAGTGATGAACTTGGCAGTGTGCTACGTTAGTGGTTGGACTTGATGATCTTAGGGGTCTTTGGAAACAAACAAAAAAAAATGATTCTGTAAGTCCTCTAAACAGTAGATCCTTCAGTCTTTATAATCAAGATGGATGCTGGCACAAGATCCTGCTTTAATCCCTGCAAGGAAAATGAAGGAGCCATATGTGTTGCACAGTTTTTTCATTTGATAAAAAGGAAGAAATTAGAGAAAGCCTTAAGCTGTAGAAAAGGAGTTTAAGAAATGCTATTTTTCAGATTCCACAAATGGAAATTAAGGTGATTTGTAGAAGAAACTCAGAGTGATTCAGACACCAGAAATGAGAATAATGTGGAAGATTATAAGCATAATGCAAGTAAAGGAAATAATGAAGACGTGATACGTAAAAACTAAAAGGCAACAGTAATAAATGAAAGAAAAAAGTAGACTGACTTCATGGCCAATCATTAAAAAAATAAAATAAAAAAAAAATAAAAATTGCTTTATATTATTTAAATATAGCAGATATCTATTAAAACCTTTTTTTGTATATAGCTACTTTTTCAGGAGTTGATACATATAACACAGTACATTGAATGTAGCACTGCACCATATCAGTTCTGTGCCATTAAACTGTCACAGTTTGACTCAGGATCAGCAGTTGAGCCAGCAACAATAATGCTCTTGATCCCCTCCGCCCCTCTCCCAGGTAGGGAACGGACAGAGATAGCAAGGAGAGAGTCTTCTGGATTGAAAACTAAACTAGACAGTTTTAATTAAACACTAATAGTAAAATAAAATATATAGAATGATATACAAATGTGTTCAGGTATGTGCAAAACCCTATCGCCTCCTCCCACGCCCAACAATTCCAACAGCACTCTCCTTAGCTGTGAACAGTTCTAAAATATCCTGGACCACTGCTGGAGAAAGCGGTAGCAGACAGGGGCTGAGGGGAGAGATATGAGGGTCAGGAATGCATGAGCCTAGGGATCAACAGTGATGGATAGACAATGTCCTCCCTGGATGCCGGCCGTAGACCAAAGAGAAGGGCAGAAGAAAATAGGAAGGAAGTTGTCTTCCATGATCTGTGACCTTATGCTGAGTTTACATAGATGTACGGATTGGAATATCTCTGGCCAATTTTGCTGTCTCTAGCTCACTCCTCCCTATGGGGGGTTACAGATATGACTCTTTTCCTCCCTGTAGCATCTTAGCTGCAGGTTCAACAAGTAAAGCAGTGACCTTTGATTCCTGACAATAGCAAACATTCCAGTCTTATCAGTCCACTAGCTGTAAAACTTGCTGCTAGTTAAAAGTGAGGTTATGAAAAGGAAAAAAAAATAAAAATAAAAAAAATCAGTAAATGAAAAAAAACTTAACTGAAAAGAAAATAAAAAATAAGCAAATTGATTCTATCCTGACTCTAAAGAGGACAGTTGCTTAAAGTCAAGAGGGGCAAATCTTTTGGTGCAATTTTCTGACTGTATTTTAACATGGAAGTCTGAGTTATTTATAACACTCTTCACTAGGTGTTTGTATTTGAAGGTGATAATAACTTGATCCTGTTATATGGCTCCACATTGATCACTTGTCAGCAGAACTGCATCTGTGTGCATTACTGTATTTTGTCTTTTTTATGAAAACATTGTTCTTTATATTTTATCACTAACATAAGAGTAACAATGTATATCTATTGACAGATATACTTTTTAAAAATTTCAACATATTAAATGTGAAGCTCTAGTCTGGTACAATCAAAATAAGTGCAAAAATGGGTATTTGTGGATTTCAGGTATAAATAAATGTGGAAGTCACCATAATACTTTAGATATTCATCCATAAAAATAAAGCAGGAAATGTGTTGAAATATTAGTTAAAATTTTCCACTTCGATCAATTTCTGTTATGTTAGTAACCTACTATCCTAACAACTTTGTACAGTGAACTTTTAATGTAATCATTATATTTTTTCAATAATGCAGTTTGACACAAAGTCATAACATTTTTTTAAAGAAACTGCTATATTTGAAAGAATTTAGCAGATTTTTAGATGAAAATGTATTAAACTATTATAATGCAATGAATTAGGGTGATATTGTGCAATATATGTGCTTATTTTATCTCATTTGAAGAGAACATAGACCTGAAAAAACTCTAATCTACTGATACAGCAAATACAGTGAGTTTTCAAATGAATGTGTTTTGTAGAAGTTTTTTGTTTCCATATATAATAGCATATAGGCCTGCCAGCTTCTTCATTATACAGAATAATGAATGGAATGTCATACCAGGAGATAGATATTAGATTGCAATATGTCTCCGTGTTTTTTTATCTTAAAGCATATTTCTGGATTAGACATTACTTACTGAAAAAATCTTCAATCTAATTATCATTTTGATAGTTCATTTACAATAAGGATATTTCACTTTCTAAAACTTAAACTGTGTTTATAAATTATGTAATTTAAACAAAATTTAATTATTTTAAGACTGAAATATACTTCAATACAACATTTTGAGTAATCTTCTGAAAATACAAATTCTAAGTTTTTGGTTAAAAGCTTATGTATGTGCTGTGGTTGCATTACCAGAAAAGGAGAATTGAACACACATGTAAGATGGATTTTCTGTTCCTGTCAGACTATAGAAACCAAATTGGAATACTTAGATTTTTAAAAAAAACTTTTTTTTTTTCCCTTCCCCCTAAAAATACGTAAGTATACATTTAAACTGTTTGCAGTTGTCGTATTATTAGTGAGATAAAAGCCAAGTTTCTTTTCTGTCTATATCATTGCATCCATGGTACATGCTAAAAGACAAGACTGATATAATCTTGGGGAAGTGTTTGCAGCTTTATACACTACTCCTACTCTAGCAATCAAGGTGACTCCAGAACTAAGAGTGCTAGAAGCACTCAGGAGTTATGAACAGCACAGGTAACCAATACATAGATCGAAAAAGTTTATAGCAGAAAATGCAACAATACATTACAATGTGTGGTCATATGTCTGCACTCCCTTTGTTTCTTCAGAAGTACCATATCATAAGGTGAACACCAAACCATCTAATTTACCCAGCTGTCCAGGCTGATATGGCAGAATTATGTTGTCTGAGAGAAAGTATATCCCACAGGTCACAGAATAACCCAATGACAAATATTCAATATCTATGGCCACGATCAGAACCAGAATCTTATTTATTCTTACAGCAGTGTGCTAAGGCTTACTTGACTGGACCAATCTTGATAAATCTCCACAACAGAATCCCTCTTCAGAAGTGAAGAAGCTTGTACCTTTACAGTGCTCAACAATTTCCTGTGGAATTGCTATGGCCATCATCCTTTCTTTATGTAACAAACTAATCCACCTGCACTTTGACTTGGTTTATTTGGGTGCCACAATCCATGCAATCTGTGCTTTCCAGGTTAAATTGATAAAATAGGCTGTACTCTTTTACAGTGCAGCCTATTTGAGGACAAATATTTCGGTTGTAGGAGTGGAAGTAAGAAAAGGGTAGCTGGGTGGCTCCCTTTATCACTCCAGGATATGCAGGAGTCAAAAAACCTGAGAAATAATAGTCCCATGCAGAAATTCCCATGCTTACAGTAATCATGATTTGTCATAGTGTTTACAAAAGTTAAGGTAAAACATGACTCTCACAGTAAATTCAGAAGGGAGAATTTTTCAGCAAATTGTATTTCAACTAGTTCTTTAAAAGGCCAACTACCATAACAGGGAGGGGCTGAGATATCAATCTAAATAGTGCAAATTATTATTTTCTTTTTATGACCAAACATTTTTATTAATATAACTCAGTCTTTACAAACTAAGACATGAGAAGATTCATGTACAGCTCATTTATATCAGCTCCACTTGACCATAAAGAGAAACAAACAGAATTCCCTCTCCCGATCTCCAAGTGCAATGTTTAAGTAGGCATAATAAAAAGAAATAAATAAAAAGAAATAAATAAAATAACAATAACTTGGAATTGTCACAAAATTGTCTTGTAGGTTTAGTGAAATTAATAAAGATTTTAGCAGACCTGAGTTTCATTTAGAAACAAAATATATACTGCTACATTAAAAAAAAAAAAAAAAAACAAAAACAAAAACAACTTGAGGCTAAAAAAATTTCATCAACTGCTTTAAAGCAGATGTTTGGCACTAGTAGCCAACAGAAATACATTCACACTTGGCCTGTCTTATTAAAATAAACAAGTAAATTTTAATTAGGCATTTCAAAAATGTCTAAACATTTCAAAATAAATATGACAGATTGAAAGTGGGAATTCTAATGCCATGTTTGACGCAAAAGACAGAAATGTACATACTGAGACTCAGGGAAAAAACAAAGACTGTCCCTTTTTTCAGAGCCATTCAATAAAAATAAATTCTATGCAAAAATCAATTCCTGCCTCTAAATATCACATTATTGAAAGAAAAAGCTGTGATGAATAGAATATGCACATTAGTGTGATAATGGAAAAGAGGAAATGGTACCATTTTGCTTCAATTAAATTTCTCAGTAATTTTTTAACCGTAGGACATTTATGCACATTTAAACAATGATTCTTTGCAGATTCACAGTACCATTTGCAAAATACTGAACAAGGTAATTCTATGTTTCCTTAGCTACAGCTTGTCACTTGTGGTTAGAATACAATTAATACACCATTTCAAAATTGATGAATGTAGTTAATTTGCTTTCATTAAAAAAAAAAAAAAAAAGCCAACACAAACAAACAAACAAACAAACAGAACCTCTAAAGCCAGGCGTCTTTCCAGGAATTTGTGAGATATCAGAATTATCATTAACTAGACACAGACTATAAGCGACCTGGGGAAAAAGTAAACAAAGATGAAACAGCTGTAGTTGACTCCTTTCCAAGGGGAACAGAGGGTCCAGTGTGTTAGGTAGGAAACATTGTTAGGGTATGTAGGAAGGCAATAAGAAAAATCAAAGCCCTCTTAGAATTACATGTGACAAAGGAAATAAATGAGAACAAGAAGGGCTTCTTCTAATACATCAGTGGAAAAAGGAACAATAGGGAAAATGTGGGCCCACTGCTGAATGAGGTGGGAGCCCTGGTAACAGAGGATGCAGAGAAGACAGAGTTACTGAATACCTTCTTTGCTTTAGTTTTTACTCCTAAGACCAGCCCTCATGAATCCCAGACCCCGGAAATAAAGAGAGAAAGTATGGAGGAGGGAAGACTCTCCACTGGTCAATGAGGATTGGGTTAGAGATAAATTGGATAAACTTAATATATACAAATCCATGGGCCCTGATGGGATGCATCCATGTGTGCTGAGGGAGCAGCTGATGTTGTCGCTCTACCACTGTCGATATTTTCAAAAGATCATGGCAAATGGGAGAGGTTCCTGAGGACTGGAGAAAAGACAGTGTCACTCTAATCTTGAAAAAAGGGCAAAAAGGAAGATCCAGGACACTACAGACCAGTCACCCCTAACCTCCATTCCTGGAAGGGTGATGAAGTAGCTCATTCTGGAGGTCATCTCTAGGCACATGGAAGAAAAGAAGGCTATCAGGAGTATCCAGCATGCATTTACCAAGGGGAAATCATACTTGAATAATATGATAGCCTTCTATGATTGTGTGACTGAATGGGTAGATGCAGGGAGAACAGTGTATGTTGTCTACCTTGACTTCAGCAAGGCTTTTGACAGTGTCTGCCATAATATTCTCACGGGTAAGCTCAGAAAGAGTGGTTTGGAAGAGTGGACGATGAGATGAATTGAGAACTGACTAAACAATTGAGCTCAGCAGGTCATGATCAATGACGCAGAGTCCAGATGGAGACCTATAACTAGTGGAGTTCTCCTGGGATCAGTGATGGGTCCAGTCTTATTCAGTATCTTCTTCAGTGACCTGGATGAGGGGACAGAGTGTTTCCTCCGCAAGATGGTGATGGTACAAAACTGAGAGGATTGGCTGATTCACCTGAAGGCTGTGCAGCCATTCAGCAAAATCTAGACAGGCTGGGCAAAGATGAGCCTAATGTGGTTCAAGAAGAATAACTGTAGAGTCCTGCACCTGGGGAGGAATAACATCATGCACCAGTAAAGATCAGGAGTTGACCTGCTAGAAACCAACCCCATGGAGAAGGGCCTTGGGGTCCTGCTGGACAATAATTATCCATGGGACAGCAATGTGCCCTTCTGGCCAAGAAGGCCAATGGTATCCTGGGGTGCATTAAGAAGAGTGTGTCCAGCAAGTCTCAAGAGTTTTTCCTCTCCCTTTACTCTGCCCTAGTGAGACCACACCTGGAGTACTGTGTCCAGTTGACTCTGCAGTTGAAGAGGGACAGGGATATGCTGGAAAGAGTCCAACAGAGGCTACAAGGATGATTAAGGGTCTGGAACATCCGTCTTATGAGGAAAGGCAGAGAGACCTGGAGCTGTTTACTCTGGAGAAGAGAAGACTGAGAGGGGATTTTACTAATGTTTGCAAATATCTTAAGAGTGGGTGTCAAGAAGAAGAGGTCAGTCCCTTTTCAGTGGTGCCCTGTGAAATGACAAGGGGCAATGGATTCAAAATAGAAGCATGTGAAGTAGCAAATTCTGTAAATATAAACATTTAATTTTTATGTTGATTTTTTGAAGTTGTAGTCTTACCTCTTCCTCAAATATTATTTTGCAGATAGATCACACAGCAATAATTCCTCTTATTATATTGTGTATATCTATTATGTGCATAATTTAAAACATGCTTTTATGTTGTTTTTTTTTATTCACAACATTCCAATGTATCTTAGGTTTTTTTTGCAAAAAACCTCAAATTTTTATGCATGCATTAGACAGAAAAAAAAACATTTTGCTGTCACAGAAACAGTGATTTCTGGACAGGACAACAATGTTCAAATGTACATAGCACTGAATAAAAGAAGGAGAATAACACATTCATAGAATCATAGAATTATAGAATCATAGAATCCTGGGGGTTGGAAGGGACCTCGAAAGATCATCTAGTCCAACCCCCCCTGCCAGAGCAGGGTCACCTAGAGTACATCACACAGGAACGCATCCAGGTGGGTTTTTAATGTCTCCAGTGAAGAAGACTCCACAAACTCTCTGGGCAGCCTGTTCCAGTGCTCTGTCACTCTCACAGTAACATTTTTTTTTCGGATATTCACCTTGAACCTCCTATGCTCCAATTTACACCCATTACCTCTTGTCCTATCACCGGTCATCACTGAGAAAAGCCTAACTCCGTCCCCCTGACACTCACCCCTTACATATTTGTAAACATTGATGAGGTCACCCCTCACTCAGTCTCCTTTTCTCCAAGCTAAAGAGACCCAGCTCCCTCAGCCTTTCCTCACAAGGGAGATGTTCCACTCCCTTAATCATCTTTGTAGCTCTGCGCTGGACTCTTTCGAGCAGTTCCCTGTCCTTCCTGAACTGAGGGGCCCAGAACTGGACACAATACTCCAGATGTGGCCTCACCAATGAAGAATAGAGGGGGAGGAGAACCTCTCTTGACCTACTAACCACACCCTTTCTAATGCACCCCAGGATGCCATTGGCCTTCTTGGCCACAAGGGCACATTGCTGGCTCATGGTCATCCTCCTGTCTACCAGGACCCCCAGGTCTCTTTCACCTATGCTACTCTCCAGCAGGTCAGCCCTCAACTTGTACTGGTGTACATTCAATCTATAGAGGTTAAAACCTTGTTTAAAAGATGGAATTAAGTACTAAAATAGATGAGGTTAAGTTTTCTGTTGTGAAAAATCACAAAGTCTTTAAGAATTTAACTGCACCAGTTGTTCTTTATTCTTTATTGAACTGCCAGATATTTCAGTTTTAACTTCCTCCTATCCTTCTTCCCTTATAGAGAGACATTGTCATAAGAAATTTACGAAAGCATAGTTTTCTTTTTTACCAGAGCTACTAGGTATTGTCTATATTTTTAGGGATTTCCTCTGAGGCGCCTCATCCTGACATCACTTACCTTGCAAAATCTGACAAATGCACAGCTAGAAGTACTCTGACTCCAGTCATAGTAATGTCATTGAAGATGACTCACAGTTTTATGTATGGAAAGTGTTAATCAGTAAATCCTGTCAGACTTTTTTCCTAAAATAAAAGGTAATGCTTTCTACATCTGCTGCAATCACAGGATGCACAGCAGCTAATCCTGTTGTTGTTTAATTCTTAACAAAATTATTCTTCTTCCAGTAATCCACTATCTGATGAGTCACTTCATACTTTGTGACTTTTGTATAGGCATGTCTCCTACAAGAAGGAAATGTATCACACAGCAAGGTCAATAATATTGATATTTAAAGCCTACTTAAGGGGCACATTGTCAGTTACTGTGAAACATCATCTCTTCTCCTCACATCTCTGTCCTCTTTTAAGGATTGCTCTTGTGACAGAAAGCAATTGTATGCCTTGTCATTACTTAAAGTTGGGAAATGTCATAAAACTAGACTTATTCACTGTCACCAGTCTTACTTGCTATGAAAATATCAAGTAAGCAAGCATTGCTAATTTCATGATACCAAGGCTTAATAAAAATGCTAGCCATCATGGCTACTGTATGTTTTTAATCCACAGAGAGATCATATTTAATAAACAAAAAGCCTGGAAAATTAACACCAATTAATGAAAACATTTACAGTGAAAATTAAGTCTAACTGCGCAATTTCATAATGAATATTACTGATCCACATTTTCTGGAAACTGTAATCATCTTGGAAACTGGTAACTGAACTTGGCTACTTTTATGTAATACCTTCTATACCTTCAGATCCCCTAAAAAAAAGTACATAGATCCAACACAGCACCATTATGTCAATGAGCAAGACTCTCAGCAATAACTTGACCAAAATGAAGCAAAGATGCAAATTCACATGACGTCCTGAAACGTCAGCTAAATCCTTATTTTTGCATGGAATATGTACCCCTTGTGCCTTACCCCAGATTTACAATATCTAACATCAACTGCAAAAAAAAAGCACTTAAAATACAGATTACATGAACCCCCACTGTGTACTCAGGTAAATTTCTGAAAGATGAAGGAAGGAAGCTGGGTTCTCTCTTTTGTGCATGTTTTATTTTCTCTGTTGTCTTCTTTCTCTTTATTTATTCATTTAATTATTTATTTATTTATTTATTTATTTATTTTTCATTTGGGTTTAATAACCTTCTACCTTAGCTAACAAGTATTCTTTGACACCCTGCTGAGAACAGCTGAGGAGAGAAGCAGCTACGAGTGATGTTTTACACAGCTTGATACTTCTTTGAATTTGCTTGGTCTTTACTAGGATGATACAAGACAGTGTGTGTGCGCAAGTACTTCTCTAGCAAAAAGTTTGCAAATTAAATGTCATCACTAGCAAGAGGAGCTACAGTTTAAATTTTTTTGCTTCCATTTTCTTCTTATCTTCTTTTTCATTTAAGAAAACTGGAATGCAACAAGCTCATTTACCTGCCTTCTTTATTCCTTAAAAAATAGGAACTTCTGGCACTTATAATATATTTTAATATAAAATATGGCAGTATATAATACTTTTTGTCTAAAAATGAACATGTGCATGCACACAACTGAAAAAAAGGGTATACTGTTAATATGAAAACTGTATTTAACATTTCAGTATTTTAAACTCATGCCTGCTTTCTGCTCTTTTAAAAAGTTCTGATAAAAGTTTTTAAAGTAGTTACTAATGAATATAGGCAAAGAAAAAGCATCTATTAATGTGAAAACCATGAATATGTGTAAAAAAATTATGTTTAGTAACATGACATGAGTACATGCTCACGTTCTGTAATGGTTTTCAGATGCTCTATTATTAGCAGATGCTCTATTAATAATATAGGTATAAAGCTGTATTAAGACTATGAGTCAGATTAATCTTAAGAATCAGATGTTTGATCCAGAATATTAATATCTCTCTTCTTTTGGAACTTTTCCAGGTTTAACAAAATGTCTGACATTAACTTTAAAATAAGTGGGATTTTTTTTTAAAAGTGACGATTTTTTATGAAGACAGACGAACATTACTCTTAGCTGGAAAGTTTGTCTGGCATCTCTCCCTCATCTCACCATCTTTAAAAAGAAGATAGTACTGTTCTGTACCTTGCATTAAATTAGATACATTTTTGTCTGGTGATCTAAAAAGCAAAGGTAGAGAATCACAGAGTCATCATGGTTGAAAAAGACCTCGAAGATCATTAGATCCAAATGTCCAGAACCCATGCTCTCTATAAGCAAATATGATCAATTACATGTATCTTACTGTGAAAGGCTTGCTCTTAGTCAGTAAATCCTGCATACTGTTTCTTATGTATTATGCTTGCTATGTAGAAGGGATGGTACTTGTACCTAGTACTTGTAATAATCAGATTTTACAAAATTACATATATTTTTAAAGAACTATTTTTCAGTAACCTTGCAAAGGAAGTAATAAAATTTCACATGATACAAATAGCTGACATAAAAAAAGTGCTGCATAATATATTCACTTTGCATTTTGCAGTTCTACAGGATCATTCTTTCTTAAAAAATTTGATGGTAAACTAATGTCTCCCTGTTCCCATAGATAGTAGGTATATTTCAAACCCAAATTCTCTTCAGTAAATGATACTGAGAATGTGAAAGATTATTGGGGATTTTTGGGAGCGGTGTGTGTGTGTGTATGTTTTGTTTTGTTGTTGGTTGGATTTTGGGGTTTTTCTGTTTGGCTTGTTTGGGTTTTTTTAATTTCATGTTTGAGAAGCCTGATACAACTTTTTTTTTTTTTTTTTTTTTTTTTTCCCAGTAATATTGTGATAGCAATGTTCTAGAACAATCAACTTATAACCTTATGTTTTTGTATTTTAAAAATAAATATGTGTGTTTGAATCAGCTTTGTTATTGTTTTGGTTGGGTTTTTTTGTGTTTGTTTTTTGTTTGTTTTTTGTTTGTTTTGTTTGGGTTGGTTGGTTTTTCTTTTAATATATCTTTAAGTGTGAAGTTGTATGTCTCACACCAAGAAATTTCTCCACCATTTCGCTTGAGAAGTTATTATCTACCAACTCAGTGTGAAGGACTTCTTGTGTTGAGGAACTGCAAGAAAAGTTATAATTAAGTATTCCAATATATTGTTTGTTTTATTCTAACTTTTCCAAACTGTTATATTACACAAATATCTTAACAGCTTCATAATATTAAAGATTTTGGTGCAACTCACAACAATACTAATAAAATTCCATGTCCTAGAAACTTCAGTGTGGCAGTTTCTTTCATTTGTTTGTCTTCTGTTTGTTCGTTTGGTTTGGTTTTTCACCTGGAAAGATCCTATAAAGGTAGAATGTTTTATTCAGAATATCAGTGAAACTGGAAATGGAAATAGAAATAACTTGTTTGTCTCTCCTTCTTTGTCTTCTTCATTTCTTACCCCATTCAGTTATCAATCTGGATATGAAACAAGGCCTGGCTACTTATTTCAGGTCCTTTTGACCTTGTTTTATATATGGCAATAGAGATTCTGGCTATGTTTAAATCATATATGTCGATATAAGCTCCTTGTGTCCATGGTTTCAAAAGGCACAAGTTGTTTTCTGAATAATCTAAAATGCACAATATTGGTGTGATGTTAAGCTGAGTTGATGAACTCTCCTTGATGTCTGAGCCCATCTGACTCTGTTTGCTTTGCTCTTACAAGGATATCTCAGAAATATAGTCCTGCAATTTATAAATAACAGGTAAACACAAGTGCCAAGTGACTTATGGCTGGTATTGCATAGTGTGACACTGTACTGTATAGATAGACTTCTTTTAGCCGGACAAGATTGAAGGGAGACCTTATTGGCTATGACTTCAGGGAAAACAGGCAAGAAAAAGAGAAGGGAAGTTTTGTCTTGTTTTAAGGACTTCCTTGACTGTACAGAGCTTCTGTACGAAATGAGAAACAAGGAGTGGATTCAGCCACAACATGACTTCTCTCTGAGAAGGAGTTTAGAAATCAAGGTCCATTCTGAACCTTGTTACTCAATGGGAGGGCCTTCCTCATTCTTTTCCTTATTCCCTGTGTAAATTGTTTCAAGACAATCCTCACCCAGTCTCTCCTATCCCTGTATAAATAATGTCCTCTGATCCCCATGTAGGTCACAGTAATCTAATTCCAACCCCCACATGTCCCTACAACATAGTGAGTAACAGAGTGGACCTTACCAAAGAATTATGTTAAGTCACACTTTTCTAACTCTATATTAAAATAGCTTTTTACTAATATATTTGTTGGTGATTCTTTAAGCAACCTTAAGACCTTCCACTCTTGTCCATGACAGAGCCTTACAAGGGAAGAATTTGGCAGAACTCTCTGAGATGAAATGATGAAGGGCAAAAGTGCCCAGAAAAGTTGGTCGATTATTGAGTTTTGTTTTGCTTTGGTTGTGTTTTTATATTGTTTTCCTTTGCTTTGTTTTGTTTGTGTTTTAAATCAAAATATGTTTAACCAAATAACTCACCAGTGAATTATCCCATTGTGCACAAAGACTAGGACTTTTACCAGAAAACCGACTTGAATAAGCAAGGACCTTACTGATGAACTAAATCATGCAGAGCGTAACAGAGATAGAAACTTGGGTAGGTAAGAAGAGTCCACTAAAAGCATTACTCAAGAAATCAGGAATTCTGTTCCCACACCTCTGTGTGTACCATTATAGTTTAGGAAGAACAGGACAGCCAGTAGTGGGACAGCAATGGTATTAGGATTACTTAGAGAAACTGGACATACTCATATCCATGAGATTTAGTACGTGGGTACTGAAAGAGTTGGCTGATGTGACTGAGACCAAGATATCTCTTTTACAAGAAACTGTGGTGACTAGCGAGGTCCCTGATGACGGGAAGAATATGAAGTTATGCCCATCGTTTAAAAAAAGGTAAGACGATCTGGAATTTTATCTCAGCTACTGGAGATACTAAAAACCATACTCTCCTGGAATCCATTCCCAAATATATAAAGAGGATCAGTTCAGTGTACCAAAACTCAGTGGGCAATCAGTGGGCAACCTTGAGTGGCTATGCAGTCAAGGGGATGGTGGTGTTTCTTAATGTCAGAAAAGTGTCTGTTTCCCACAGTATTCTCTTCTGGAAAATGGACAGGTGTATGGAGGTGAATAGTAAAATTTTTGGTCATCTGGGCCTAAAGCATGTTAAACAATGACTGGATATCCAGCTTCCAGCTAGATCAAAGTTACCTAGTCATCAATAATGAGGTCTATATTGTTAACTGTCTTCATGAATTACCTGGATTGTGACAAAGAGCCTACCCTCAGCAAACTGAGAAATAGCATTGTATCAGGAAAAGTGGCTGACACAATCAATAGCAGACCTTGGCAATTGTCAAGAGTGCTTCATAAACCTGTGGAAAAAACACACAAGCTACATACACACTAAGGAACTACTGTCTGAATAGGACCACACCTGGATACAAAGCTGAGTATGAGCCAACAGTTCATTCATTGCAAATGGGATGAACTGATTACTGCAGTTAAGTGCAATGCATCCCACTGTGCTTGAATAGGAGTGTGGTCAGGAGACATTTGGAGGGCTTCTCTGCTCAGGAGGTCTGGACGATAAGGCATGGAATATTTTGTCCTGTTTGGAGTCCAGAGTTCAAGGAAGAGGTGGAAAAATTGGAGATGGTCCAGCAGAAATCTATCAAGATGATCAGAACAAAAACCATATGGTCTAGGATGAGAAATCGTGGGCATTGGACTTCTTGAATCTGAAGGAGCCTAAAGGATACTTTAACAGGGAGATTCAGTTGCCTGAAGGTTAGTTCCAAAGATGGTCTAACAAAGGTTTTCTCAGTACTGCCAGATTATATAACAGGAGATAATGGCTACAATATTTAATTGGGGGAGCATTTGATATTAGGGTAAGAGCTGGTTTCAGGAAGGTAGTCTAAAACTTATAAGGAAAAAACAATCAAAATTTAAACTAATTTTCAAGCATCAGTCTCTTTCACATGGAGACTTAGATTTTACCTATTACAGACACCTAAGGGAATGCATGAACTTAGCCATTCTTCTTAGTCTTACTTTGTCTGAAGACTTCCCAGGACCCCCTAATTTTCAGAAAGAGGGTCTGGTTCTCCAGGCCTGCCATTTACACCTTTGCAATGCTGATGGATGTCTGTAACAGCAAAAACATTTCATTTACATGTAGTCCAGATAGACAGATAAGAATGATATAATAAGTCATCGCTCAGTGCTTTAAAAAGAGCTCAGTATCCAAGATATCATGCAAGAGATGGTCTCCGACAGACACAGCATATAACATGTCTCTGATCCAGGTAAAGGTCTGTATTTATAAACAGGCAATTGCTTTCCCTGTGACTACCTTCATATTGCATTGCATGTATTTAGTAAAAACAAACATAGAAAACGTAAAGGACTGGAATTCATATAAAAAGGTGAAGAAGAGGTGATTTGTGGTGCTTTATCTAGCATTTACTCTGCATGAAAAACATGTAGTATTTAGGGAATCTGACAGTGACAAAATCTCTGATTTTACTTGCAGTAACAATATGTTTGAACAAGGACTCTGACTGTCACATTTGAACACTGCATTTTTAGTGATTTTTACTCTCTTTTTGTGCACCTAATATATCATGGATAGAATGATCCAAACTCCTGTTGCAACCCATTAAAATGGGAGCATTCTTACTGTGCTTTTTTCCTGGTTAAAAAGAGCACACAAGACTTTTGTTAAGGAAAGGAGAACATCTTGATTACTTGCAAATAAACGTGCAAGAATTAACAGGAACTATGACTCTTCAGGACTGAAAAAAACCTGACAATCACCTGATTAGTAGCATCTTGTGTGTGTGAAACACTTCTACCTATTCTGGCAAGATCTGGTTTCTGTAAGCAGCAAAAACTGTGTCTGAACTGTGCTCATAAAACACAAGATCTGGGTCTCCTAGCTGTTCAGACATATTTTTAATTTTTCATATGTAATCCATAATAGAACTCCGTTTGAAGACACTGTAAAGCAGACATGAGGGGTTATTTATGTGTGTTATTTAATCCATAATTTTAAAAAGATCTATGGTGAATGAGACCAGAAGCATAAGATTCTGGGAGTCGTCCAGTGTCCACAGGACTCCTCAACCTCCTTTCACCCCAGGATTTACTGGGACCTGTGATCCACCCCTTTCTGAGAGGAGCCATGACCGATAGCTGCCCTCTCACACCGAGTTAACGGTTCAATGAAAGGTCAAAGCCCCTGTTTGTCAGTGAGAGATGATCTTCCTGGTGCAAAAGATGTTGCTTTTAGTTCCCTGTTCCTACTCAGCTCAGCAGTGAGTATGAACTTCCATCACACAGACTCAAATACATACAAAAAGCTGTCATAAATCCTTCATCTTTTTACTACTTCTCATAAGGAAACTTGCCTCACATAAAAAAAGAGATTATTACTGCAAGAAAGCTGCTGTCCCTGACTCCCAGATCACATTGAGATCTGTAGCAGCTGAATTCATATCCAGCTTGGATCTGTATCTTGTCTTTTGCCCTCACTGTGCACACTAAGGATGCACAGATATGCCGTGTGTATCCAACTTACTCTATAGGCAGTCACATCTGGGAGGGATGTAGAGTAATATGTCTTACAGAAATGAATATTAAAACAGGATATGCTTATTATTCAAATTTAACCTTCTTCTTTTTTTTTTTTTTTTTTTTTTTTTTCTTTTTTCCCCAGCTGAATTACTTCATAGTGTTGCAGGATATGACCAGGCAATAGAATAAAAATGTTACACTCTATTAGGGTATTATAGTGTATAAGAATATTACAAATAGTAACCATCAGAGTGCACTTGCAGCTTAATTCAAATTTTACTTTCTCTAGAGTCAAGTACAAAAGTGTTGGGCCATGGGTATAAGATACTGTATTCTCTCACAGACTGGAACTTCCACAGATTACTCATTAAAAAATCCAGTATTTAGTCAGAAAGACAGCGAGTCTTCACTAGTATTGCTTAGGTATACAAAGATAAATAAGTTGTTGTTTAAGGTTTACATAGGCAATATTCTGTTAGTAATACACAGTGCTTATTTTGGGACAATATTTGACCAGGAAGTGACAGAGGAAAAGGTCATCCTTTCATGTTCCTATTTCAGGTAAACTGTGCATGATATGATAAATGCATACTTTCCTTTATCAATCAATCCTTGCAAGCCAATTTATTTTCATTCTGAGGTGAGCTGCATTTGCAAGAGGGATTTTAAATTCTTAAGAGGTTTATGTGTCAAGGCCAGTAAGATACAGCTTCATAGGAGTAGCTCAGGATAACAAGTAGCTGAACGGTTTATTCTATCACCGTTCTTTGTTTACCTGTCTCTTTCTCTCTCTTAGTGCTGTTTTTAATACTTTAACTATAGTAATTTTAGTTCTCTACACTTTTTGTAATCATATATGAAATTGTTATCTGCACAGATTTTTTCCACAACATGTGAGTTTACAGATTCTAAGTACTGTCACTTTTTGGTAGCAAATAGGTTTGTAATTAGAATTATTCTGTGAGGTTTTCAAATGTACTAGATAACTAAACCAAGGCAAAGACACCATACAAAACAAATGTCAACAAATTACACTATTAAAATAAAGTGTAACTATTATATTCATGAGAAAGCAACAGATTATGTTCACTTAAGTCTACTCTCATTTCTATGTTGTAGTCAGTGTGAGTGACTAATAACTTCTAAAGAAATTAGACCAGTCCTGTAACTAACACAGAACACAGGTATATAAGAAAAGTTAATTATATTTTAATAAATATCTTACGGTTTCATTAAACAATAAATTGCCATACCAACAAACATTCAAAAGTAAGAACAGTAGCTCAACAAATGGTCTATATATAAAACCAAAAGCTTGCATTCATAACAAGTTTTACCATATGTAACGTTCAAAGCTCCAGTTTTAGCCCTTCCTGGTCCTATGTGATCCCCACTGATACTCAGCATGCAACACTCACATCATACAGAAGAGGATATTTTTCTTTTGGAAGATATAAAATTGCCTGTAGAAAACTCACTAAACAATCATAACCTAATGTTTTTATTACATTCACATTTGTATTTTACCTTAATTGTAGTAATTATAAAATAGAATAATTCTTCATGTAAGTACTTTATGTTCTGCTTAGCCTAGTCTATTGTTATATTTAAGCTTTATTTGTAGGTTTACCAATTAATACATCTTTTCCTGAATATTAATTAGAATTTCTGCATTGTTAGTATCATGTATTTTGTCAGTGTTTCTGAAAAGTTTTACTTGTCCTTTTGATTAATTTTTTTTGTCTTGAAACTCTGCTCTTTGGTTGTTTATTTTGAGACTTAAAGAGACATCATTTAAGATAAAATTGAGGAGACTAATAAAAATAATTATATCAGTGAAAGTTACTCTTCGAAAGTTAGCCAGGTTCTATATCAGAGCAAAGTGCTGTAAGTTCAAAACAATCATAAGTTTTATAAACTAAAAATACAGTAATACCTGCCCCCTTAATTTGTATTATAAAAAAAATACTATAATGCAATGCTTAAAGGTTAGACTCAGCTGATGAAATCTGTAAAGCTCCATATCTAAATTAGACAAGTGCTTCCCCACATAGTCAATTAGAGAAACAGGCATCTCTAGAACAAAATTAAAATATCTTAGATTTTAGATAAATGACAAGTTGTCCATTGTACATATAATCTAATAATTTCCTAATACATAAACATTTGCATGATCAATAACTAAAACTGTAATGAAATTAATACTGTCTAATTATCTGATTATGTATACCACAGAAAAGTCTTAAGTCTCTAAGGTTCTAACTCTGTTTCTTACTAATCATGCAATCTAAAATTGCTCTGGAAACCTCTACCCAATAGGATGCAATTTTTTGTCTGACAGCTGCAGAAAACCTTGGAAGGCAGTACACTTGTTCTTGTGCACCTGTTCTGACAGAAGATGATAATAAACCTTACCCTACTAACGTGCTTGCTGCTCTGTCCTTGTGACAACATTTTTTATATGACTACCAATTAACTTCAAAACCTAATGCCTTTAATTATTTAGAAATTAATAAAGGGGAAAAAAAAAAATGTGTCACTCCTTTGAGAGCAATTAATTGATGCTCCCCTTACTCCACCCTTTCTCATAGCAGCCTGTGCATAGTATCTTTCTCTGAGGATCAGCTTGGAAATAAATAATAAAAATTGGAGTTTGTTTTTATTTAAACTAAGAAAAGAGCAACTTAGAAGTAATTTTTGTGTATCAGTTACTTATTTCCAGATGTTTATAATTTAGATATCAACTTGTCAAAAAAACGTATCTTTAAAAGGTTAATCATATAGATATCCCATTCCAGAGTGAAAAAAAGGAATTAGATTCCCAGCAATAACAATTAATTCATGTGAAATAGCATTAAACAAAAAATATTAGGCTTGAGTTAAAGGAGAAACACATCAATGCTGAGGTAGTAGTGTGTTATACTATTACTGGAGACAGAAACCTCAGCAAGACATCATCTCTGTCCTTAAATCATTATTGTCTATCTACCTGTATAAGGATCAACAGATGCTTGTTTTGCGTCTCAATGACCTTTGCAAGACAGTGTGAAGATAAAGACAATGCTGTTATTTATCAGAATGAATCTAGAATGAACAATGACTAAATTAGATGTTTCTTCTTCATGAGGGATGCTGTTTCTATGAGGGCATTACGACACAGGAAAGTAGCTTCAGCTAGTGACCTGAATTGTGGACATTATCAAAAAATCTACAATTGAGATAACCTTCTACTACTTTGAAAGTAAAATATGTTACTTCAGTCTTAGCAAACTCAAAGTGTGCACACTTGGGAAATGAGTCCAGAATATTTAGCAGCATATTAGCATCTTGGCTTATTAAACATTTTCCATTTAGCTAATCCATGAATGATTGAAATTCAATTAATTCAGTCAGCCAGCTGAATCATCAATTTCTATACTAAAAGTTGATGAAGATCATGATGAAAGAACTGATCTCTTGCTCCTTAGTTTCTCTGGAAACATAAACCACAAAAGTGACCTCCTTTAGCCTTGAGATAGTTGGCTGTGCTGTTGCTAAGTCAGTAACAGATATGATAAAATATTCTACTGATGGAAAAGAGGATTAATCAATTAAATATGTCTTAATGAATTTCTCTGTGCTGCCTTAATAGTTAACAGAATAAATGAGAGGGTGTATTTCCAGAACTTAATTCATCTTGCCTTAATGTAGACATCTAAAATGGTTCAGACGAATTTTCCCAGATATGTGTCCATTTCTCCCTTCTTAATCTAAAATAAAACTAGAAAGACTATCTTATCTATGCCACTGGTGCCTAAGGTTATGTAACTGATCTCTAAAGGCAAATAAATTGTACAGTTCCAAATTGTGTTGTTTTTGTCCCTTCAACAAAACAATAAAATACTTCAGGTGCTATGAAGATGTCTCAATAAAATTGTTATAATTTATCTTTCTTCTAGGAAAAAGCCCCACTTATTTTTCCACTTTGGATTATATTCTGAAGTAATTAAATATACTAAAATTTGAATTATATTTTTACTTTTTTAAAAAATTATTATTATTATTATTATTTTCCTGTTAGATCTTTTAATATACTAATACTTCAGCTGATGTCTGGTTTTCCAAAAGTTGTTTCTCAGAAATGTGTGGCTTTCCAGTAACAACTTTAAAATTGCATGTCTATTTCCTGTAACTAATTGTATGTTACTCAATTCCCACAGTATAGATACATATATATAGTTACATATATTCCTCTAAACTGGACTGAGTTTTTATACAAGATTTAATTTTCAGTTACAGCTAGATGAAATAAAAATATCTGCAGTACAAGAGTTCCATTATTTAACTTCATTTTTGCCCTACATAACAAAAACTCATATCTTTTGTTTCTACATTCCCTATTGAGATATTAAAACACTGACAGATCTCAATGTTTCATTTTAATGCATTGATTTTAAATTATCTTGTTAAGTATCAATCTGCACTTGAAAACTCAGAATTTCTTGCAAAAAGTTTGATTAAGATTCTTTGAATTAATATCATATGACTTTAGACAGATGCATTCTAGATATTTCCCTCTAAGCTCAGTAAACGGACTCTCTAAAACTGGAAATAAATACTTCAAAGTGTAACATTACATGCATTTTACACTTCTACTTAAAATGACAGCCTTAAACATACCTGCTTCTATCCATTAACTGTAGAAGAAGTATATGGATCTAGCTCTGACAGACATGTCCATACTGCAGACATTTTTATCAAGCCAGGTGGACCACAGTCCCTCTGTCCTTCTTTGTCTCTTTGGACTAGGGGAAGGTCTGGGTTTTTTTAAGGTATGTTATACTTTTACAACCCTGAGAATATATATCTCAGCTTACTCAGAGAAAAAGGAGACCAAGGAATCTTAGGACAAGGAGTAAACATGCAATCTCACTGGAAATTTAGAAAGCTCTCTTCTTGATGTTTTTATCCTCCTTCTTTACAGTGAATGGCAATTTCAAATGAAGAACAACGAAAAGGCTGGGGCTGGAAAATACACTGGAAAATACAACTGACACTGAAAAATACAAAGAGAAAAACTAAAACACCTTTTGATTTTTTGTGCCTTCTCTCTAGCAAATCAATATGCACTCTCTATTTTTAGATAGACATTCTTGATGTAATTTGTGATCTATATGCTGTTAATTAGCTGTTAATGTCTGGTATCAGAAGAGGAATGAGACCTACTATTGACTAAAGAAATAACACATACATGGAAACTAGATTTTTGTTCTTATATAAAATTATAAGAAACCAGACACTCTTTTCTTCTGGGTTGCAGTAATCATACAGGTATTCAAAGATCTCTCTTAATTATTTCAGTATTTGTTGCTGTTTTCAGCAGAAATTATTCTGCAAGCAAAGACAAATAGGATACTTGCATTAGGTTTATGCTCTGAAAGCTTTAGTAATCCTTATTTTCCTGATGATATGAATTATTGTCTACATGGTAATTATTTTTTGAGACACTGTGTGCCACAAATTATTAAGATACAGAGAAGACATCTTAGTCCTTCAATCTTAATCCTAATTGTGAAATAAAATACAGTTGTTCAATTTTTTATGTTTGCTATTGGTTTTTAAGCTGATTTCTTCTGAGATAAATTATACAAGAAAGCTATTTAAAGGAAAAAATAAAAGAAACATTTTCTCTGTAGATTAAAATATATTACTAGTATTGAGTAGATGAGGTGAACACCTCTTGTTTTCCTGATCTTTTTTTCATTTACTAAAGAGTATCACATAAAAATATATTAAAAGAAAACATTTCTAAAGATGTTCTACTTGAATTTTTAAGCCTGAGAAGGAAATGACCATTTTGTTTTACAGTCTTTATGTTTTTTATACATTAAAGCAGCTCAGATACAGTTTGTTAGAAAGTTTCCCATGGTTAGTAGGGATACTAGGGGAAGGCCTCTGCGTTTCTTTGCCTAACTCCACAATTACCTTAGGTTAGGAAAATTCTATTTGTTTTATGTCACAGGAGGTAGTATTTCAAAGATAAATGTCATGAGGATACTTGGCTATCAAGAGTTTGGGAAAAAAAAAAAAAAAAAAAAAAGACAGGGAAAAGTAATAGGCTAACCAAATAAGTCAAATGCAGGAAAGGAAAAATTGGGTCAACATCCATGTGTACACTAATGACACAAGTCTGATTAATCTCCCTGGAACCAGTTGAGTGAAGATTTTTTCACTGTCCTATGTAGAACTTGCAGGGTTTTAATCCACAACATTATAAATACTGTGGTAAGGCACTGTAATTCTCCTCCTGATATGTAGCCTTTAGGAGATTGCAACTGTAAAGTTTGCTACTCCAGAAAGTCTGATCAGTCAGTTGTAATCCTCTGTTTGATTGTGCTTTGTAACAGCTGTAATTCTTTTTTCTAAGGCTTATATACTGCTTTTTATTTCACAGAACCAATTTCAAAGTTTGAATAAATTCAAAAGTACTGTAAAATCAATACTAAAAATCACAATTTTAATGTATGGATTTTGATGTTGCTATATCTTCTGGAGATACTCTACACACCTTAAGAGATTATGCAGCTAATATTTTGCCATCGTTCTCTACAGCCTCAAGCCTGTGAAATTTTAAAAAATGTTTTTATTACACACAAGTGTAATATCCACATTATGCAGTAGAAACTATTTTCTTTTTTAACTCTGAGGAATGAATATCAAACATCTCTCTTGTGTTGTTTCTACATGCCCAAACAAATCAGGGCGATAAATAGTTCAAGTATAATTACCATGCAGCTGAGGACTTTCATGCTAAAATGTCTGTGTGATCATTTACAGTTGGTCTTCTCAACTTTAAATATTCCAAACACCTACTGCTTAAAGAAGACTAACAAATAAACAAATCCTAGGGCATACCTTCTTCTTTCAAATACATAATTTATCAACACATAATTTCATGCTGGTTTTAGACATAAAAGCATAATATTCAATAGCACAATAGCAAGAAATTACATCATCCCTCTCTCAAGAAGACAAGGTCTGTGTCACTGTAAAAGTCCAAAACTAGAACATTCCAACATTAGTTTTTCATGGCTGTTTTTTTGTTTATTTATTTTTTAGTTTGTTTATTTGTTTCTTTGTTTGTGGGGTTTTTTGTTTGTTAGTTTGTTTCTTTGTTGGGGTTTTTTGTTTGGTCAGGCTTGACAAGGCTATGAGCAATTTGGTCTAGCTAAAATGTTCCTGTGCATTGCAGGTGGGGCTGGACTAAGTGACCTTTAAAGGTTCCTTCCAACCCTACACATTCTATGATTCTATGATTCTATGATTCTATGATTCTATGATCCTATGACAGGCTGTATAAGTTGAAGATGTTGAAGCTGGAGAAGGCTCCAGGGAGATTCTATAGGAGCCTTCCAGTACCTGAAAGGGGCCTACAGGAAAGCTGAAGAGGGACTTTTTACAAGGGCACGTAGTGATAGGATAAGGGGGAATAGTTTCAAGCTGAAAGAGGGCAGATTTAAGTTAGATATTAGGAAGAAATTCTTCAAGGTCAAGGTGGTAAGACACTGGAAGAGATGTAATGGATGCCTACTCTCTGGAAGTGTTCAACGCCAGGCTGGATGGAGCTTTGAGCAAACTAGGGTCATGGAAGGTATGTCTGCTTGTGTCAGCTTAGTTTTTACATGTATTTGACTTCAGTGAACTCAAAAATACAGACTGTTTCTAACTATCTTTTGCAAAACCTGTCATTGCATGCAATGCATTTTTAACCCATACAATATTATAGATATTTTGTTTTATTTTAAAGTCTTTTTACTTTTTTCGTTTTACTTTTTTTCACCCTTCCTCTCCAGATGCATGTAAGCCCTATTTTTGTAGCATTTACTTCTTGAAGGTAGACTACTGATTTCTCTCTTGAGAGTAAGACATTTCACAATGGTTATATGAAATAGTGATACACCAAACTTACTTTACAGGCCTTTGGATTTATTTTGGGTTTTTTTCATTCCTTGATGGATTAAAATTTTATGCAACAGGGTATGACGCAAATAAAAAGGCACCAAGTTTTGCAGTTCTTTTGAGGTGTGACAAGATTTCTTGTACTTGTACGGGTATATATACTTAGAGGAAGTCCCAGATTAAAAAAAAAAAAAAAAAAAAGGATGAAATATTGAAGTGTTCAGAAGCAAAGCAAATTATTTATGATAACTCCTCTGTTACTAGCGTAGCATACAGAGTATTTTTTCTATAAATATTTTTGTTCTAATTACTTGGAAATGTATTTTTAATTGTAAAAGGGAAATCTATGAAGGAAAATTCTTTAGAGAACAACCTCTTTACCTGTGAATAATTTCATACAGAGCATGAAAGATACCAAGGATCTGAGCCTCTCTCAGTTATTTTGAGTCCTTTGGTGCAAATCTGTTGCTGCTTCTGAACTCTGGTAGGTTTTTCATACTGATAAAGAAAGAGTATAGCAAGACTGTACCATGAACTTTCTTACTCCTAAGATATGTTTTTTCTCAGTGAGAACATAAAGCTATAGTGCCTGGGAATCATGTATATGTGTCAAAAGAGAATTCATCAAAGACAGGATATCCTCTGCCAGTGATTTGTAGCTAGGTTCGGGTTCATTTGTAGTGGCTGAGTGGCACAGTGGGATCATAACTATATTTGAGAATCTGGCACAGTATTTCCCTGAGGTGTTTCCATTACTAAAGGAGCTGAACTTGTATACATTTTATATATTCCATGATTTATTATAGTTGTACAAATAAAAAAAAAAAATACAGAAAAAAATTTTGTCTATATCTAGATATTATTTATATTTACTGTATATATATATTTTTTACAAAACTTTCTGATACTTCTTCACTGCATTTTTATACAACCCATGCTTTCTAAAAATAGCTATTTGATTTCACCATCTAGCTATAAATGTCAAATATTTTGAAGCTATGGTCCTAGTCTATAGAAAAAAAGCATTATCTGGCATTAGGCCAGTTATACTTCTGGAAATACTAGATTTGCATTCCCTCAGTGGAATGGTGTCTATTTCTACTAGTGATTAACAAGAATGTAATGCTGTTCTTTCATATTTTGAATACAGATTTACAGTACTGATTTGGCATTTCAAGACACGAGCATGTGTGGTAGAAACTCCTTACAGTGCACATTTTTCTTATATTGTTAATGTTGACTCTAGCTTTAACAAACTAACAGGAAGAAAATAAAACAACAAAACCCACTATTTGCACAGAACAGAATAATTGTATCAAAGAACCTTCTTCTTTTATTTTTTCCCTGCTGCCTGAGGCTGATTCCTACATTATATATGTTTCAGAAAAGTACATAGAGCTATCTGATGTACAGATGTCCAGCCTTTATTAAAAGCTTATTAGATTTTATTTTATTATTTTAAAAATAAAAACATTTTTCAAAACATTATGGAGATATGATAATGATTAATACTTTGTAAGCCCACTTGGATAAAATATTTTCATATTCCTCTAGGTACACAAGACATATCATAGAATCATAGAATGCCAGGTTGGAAGGGACCTCAATGATCATCTGGTCCATCCTTTTTAGATAATACTATAGTTTCTATGTGGTTGCTCAGCATCATGTCAAGCTGAGACTTAAAACTGTCCAATGTGAGGGAATCTACCACTTCCCTTGGGAGACTATTCCAATGACTGTCCTCATGGTGAACAATTTACCTCTTGTGTCCAATCGGAACCTCCCCAGGGGCAACTTTTGCCCATTACCCCTTGTCTTTTCCATGTGACTTCTTGTAAATAGGGAGTCTCCATCTTCTTAGTAGCCATCCTTTAAGTACTGGAACTCAGTAATGAAGTCTCAACAAAGTCTTCTCTTCTCAATGAGAAGACAAACAAACCCAGCTTTCTCAGCATCTCCACAGATGGCAGGTCCTCCAGTCCTCTGATTATCCTTTTGGCCTTTCTCTGGAACTTCTTCAGCCTGTCTGCATCCTTGTTGTAGAGGAGGGACCAAAACTGAATGCAATACCCCAGGTGTGGTCTGACAAGCTCTGTGTAGGGTGGGATGATGACTTCTTTATCTCTCCTGGTGATGCCCTTGTTGATGCAGCCCAGCATCCTCTTGTCCTTCTTTGCCACTGCAACACACTGTTCACTCATGTTGAATCTGTTACCCACCAAGACCCCCAGGTCCCTCTCCACAGGGCTGCTCTCCAGCCAGGTGGATCCCAGTCTGAACTGCGTGCCTGGGTTATGTGTTTCCAGGTGCAAGACCTTACACTTTTCTCTGCTGAACTTGATAAGATTCCTGCTAACCTACTCCTCCAGCCTGTCCAGGTCATCCTGGAGTGTAGCTCCCCCTTCTGAAGTGTCAGTGTCTCCATTCATCTTGGTGTCATCACCAAACTTCATCAAGGTGTTCTTGATCCCAACATCCAGGTAACTTATGAAGATGTTACACAGCATAGGACTCAATATCGATCCCTGAGGATCCCACTTCTCAGTTTGAGGAGGAGCTATTTACTATCACCCTCTGGGCACAGTCTGTCAGCCAGTTCCCATACCAGCACACAGACCACTTGTCAAGGCTATAACAAGTCAGGAGGAGGTTATGGGGTAAAAGTCCAGGTAGATGATGTCCACCACTCGCCCTGCATCAACCAAGTGGGTTACTTTGTCATAGAAGGTGATCAGGTTTGTGAAGAATGATTTACCTCTAATGAATCCATGTTGGCTTTTCCCAATCACATGCTTCAATTTACTTATGACAGTCCACAGGAGGATTTGCTCCATGACCTTTCCAGGAACTGAAGTGAGGCAAATGAGTCTGTGATTACCTGGGTCCTTCTTTGGACCTTTCTTATAGATGGGGGTGATTTTAGTCTTCCTCCAGTCATCAGGGATGTCTCCCAGTCTCCACATATTCTCAGAGATTATGGAGAACCTCTTGCAATGGCACTGGCTAGCTCTCTCAACACCTTAGGGTGGATGGACAGGTCAAGCTCCAAATCAATGGAATGGTGTGAAAAGTTTGTTTTACAGCAATGTAAAGCTTTGGCAATTAATAAATGAAGCAATCTTGGTATTGTTTTTACTTATTCCTATTTAGAACTTTCTGTTTGCATTTCTAAGAGCTAGTAGAGATTAGGGTTTAGTTTGGATTTATGGCAGCATAAGGGAAAAAGCTGTCAGAAGCTATTTTAATCCATTAAAAGAAGTTTATAAAATGGTGGAATTATGAATTACATATGCCTTTTGCTAAATGTAACTTTTTCTGTATAATTACATCCTAATAGACATGTTGTCCTGTTGTTTACTAAGAAGTCTAACTCTTACTTGTTTATTTCGAGAATATTTCTGCTATTCACTGTGTAAAGCTGTTAGGAGATAACAAATTAAGGCATTAAATATCTTACAAGTAACACACCATTCTGAGAAAGGAAAGGGAGGATATTTTTTAAAACAGAGGCCTAATCTCCTGTAAATGGCTGAACTCTTCCTGCTGTTAAGCACCCTCAGCTACCCCTGAAGTCAACGGGATCCTTAAGTGCTCACATCTTTAGAGTCCTATCTCTGAGCACCTGGTACTCTTAAACACTTTATTTGTGTAAAAGAAGTCAGGTTCAAGCATGATGCGGTGTAGAAAAGTATGAGTGACCTGTAAAAGATCTAGCATGAGCACTGGAAGCTGTTAAGCAGAAACTAATTGTTCCCTGAGGGTTTGTATCCTGCTTTCCACTAGCTGATTCTTATAAGGCTTCTATTAAAGCCAAAGGGAAACCAATGCTACTTTCAGAGGCAAATGACTGCACTGGAAGGATTTTTCTCATTAGGCAGTTAAGTCATTACAGTCCATGTCACAGCTGTGAAGGAGGTCTCCCCATACTGCTCAGGGCTGAGCCAAAGCAGTTCATTGAGAGCTACTCTTGGTCACCCTTTTACCCAGGTGTTCTCTGATGGATGACTGTTGGGTAGGTTAACTTCTAGTGTAGTAACAATCAGCAGGAGGAAGTTCTCTTGTCATATAGTAAATATGTACCTAGTGACATATTAGGAGATACAAGAAAAAATAGGAAAAGCCTAAGGGCTGATGCTAATAGTAAAATTGTTAATGTTTTCTGCAGCTTACATTTTCTAACTTTTCTGAAGAGGAGGAAGGTAGCCAGCCCAGAGCAGCCTACATATTTCATCAACAGAAGTTTATTTCAAGCTTTCTTAACAAGAAAAATGTATTTCTGAGCACAGACGTACCTATACATCTGAAGAAAATGCATTAACCCTACTGTGTCCAGGGAGAGCTGGACACTGTTTAAGTAGTAAATCCTGCCACAGAAGTGTTGTTGTTGTGATGTATGTCTTTTGTCTACCAGTGCTGAAACTCCCTGTCTCACCTAACTATAATTCTTTAGTCATAGTCACTATCCAGGATTTTAAAACTTGATTCTAAACTCACTTGCACTCAGTATTGCAAGTGATAGAGGTGTAAGCAACACAAGAATAAAAAACAAGTCAAATCATTAAGAGAGAGTACAATAAAGAATGGTTTGAGGGTGAATAATTCCTATTTTGCTTTTTCTATTCCCTCACTTCAAAATTTTCTTAAGAAGCAGAAAATTAAATACCATCTCTTCTTATTAAGGCTTATTGGGACATTACTTGTTTTCAAATAAAACAATGAGACATTTTCCAGGCAGTTTTCTTAATAGAAAATTCTGTCTTCATTGTTGCTTTTATTGTAGCAGGAGAGAAAACAGAAAGCTTTTATCTTACAAAAGCAGAGAGTTGCAGTCGAAAAGATCTGACTCATTTTTGAGGGGCTGAAGTAAAATACAAATCCTTTTCTGATATCTCTGTTTTGTGGACATGATCTGGATATGAAATTGTATTGCACTTGACATACCTTACTAGGAAAAGATCCATCCATGCATCTGGAAAAATTACAGTCACTGAGAGAAATTAGTTCTCCATTTCTGTTTGCCATTAAGCCCAATGAGAACAAAAGCCCTGGTAAGAACTATGACATTCATGACAATAAAATACGCATGTGCCTCAGAAAAAAAACCATCAAACAAACAAAGAAAAAAACCAAACCTACATAATTTTTTTATGTTGAGCAGTATTTGTGATAATTGAGACGGAGTCCCTCCTCAAAATAATGGATAAGCATTTGTCCTGGCTTGAGCCAGGATGAAGCTACTTTTCCTTTTGCTGATTTTTTTTTTTTTTTTTTTTCCTTCAGTAAGCTTTCTTTTAACTAGTAGCAAAGTGTCCCAGCTTGGGGTGATAACAGCTGGAATGTTTTTCTAACTGCTGGGTCTTCAAGGTCACAACTTTGCTCTGCCAGCTCAGGCACTACCGGGAGATGTGTGACCCCCCCATAGGAGGCTGAATGAGACAGATGGCAAAATTGGCCAGAGATATTCCATTCCATATGTCTATGTAAGCTCAGAGGAAGGTCAGAGATCACAGAAGACAACTTCCTTCCTGCGTCTTCTTCCTTCTCTTCCATCCATGTCCAGTGTCCGGGGAGGACTCCGTCCATCTGTCACTGTTGACCCCTGGGCTGTGCATTTCCTGACCCTCATAACTCTGCGCTTTCTCCAGCAGCTCAGGGACTTTTTGGGACTGTTCACAGCTAAGAAGAGTGCTGTGGGAGTTGCTGGGGGTGGCGGAAGGCAATAGGGGTTTTGCACATTTTCGAAACACACTTGTATATAATTGTATATATTTTCTTTTCTCATTAGTGTTTAATTAAAGCTGTGTAGTTTAGTTTTCAATCCAGCAAAGTCTCTCTCTATTTCTCTCTCTCCTTCCCTACCTGGGTGGGAGTGGAAGGGGATTGAGAGCATTGTTGTCGATTCTGAGTCAAACAGTGACAGCATTATTTTATGTGTTTGCCATGAAAGTTATGGTTTTATTTGCCACTCTTAAATTTTCTTGTATGTCTACTGAGTTTCATAATTTTATATAGGTTTTATAATATTCTCAGATTCAGAAAACTCAAAGGAGAGATTAAACAAGTTATTCTAATTTTCTTTTGAATAACTTAGTAACTTATTGTGATTATGTACTAGTTCTGACATTTTATGGATCTTCACTGAGCCTTCCTATTCTGCACATAGATACTTCAATGAGCTTTCAAAATGGTTTTCAGTCTTACATAATGTGGTTTTTTTGTTTTTTAATATTTTTTTTTCAAACTGGAAATTGATACTTAACTAATTGGTCACATCAGTCTTATATAGTCATGTTGCAATCAAGTTGGGAATTTTACTAACTGTATTTTATAACAATACAAGAATGGATGTGGCTTAGACAACATTAAACTGACAGGGACTAAGTTGGTCATGACTTTCATGGAAAAAAAAAATATTAAAAGCGTAGCAAGTAATAAATTAATATTTGAAAACATTGTTTTCTAGCCTCTTATTCCAGTGGTTAAAAGAGATGTATCCAATACATTGTCCTTGCCACTGCATTGACACAGAGTTGACTTCTTAGTATTCCACTGATCTGAAGTAAATATTAGGAAGAAAAAGACTACTAATACTAAAGGATATGCTTAGCTCAAAAGCTAGGCTAGAAGATTGGAAAAGATCTCTAACCATTAAATTAGAAATTAGCGTCTGAAATAGCATTTAGTAAGGACTACAAGGAGTAAAAAAGTATTAAAACAAATATGACTGCCCCTCACAATAAACAAGACTGTAAGTCACTAAAGTCACATTTTCTAGTGCTAGCATTTGATTCCTAGAGCTTTAGTACAGGTAATATTTCTGGATAAACCCATACAACAAACAATTTTTTTGAAATCAAGATACAGTATCTTCCATAATTTTAATTGTTATGTAAAAAAGTCTTTAACTGATAGCAGTAAAATCAGCCACTCAGTGAGCTATAGTGGAAAACATTTTGCTATCTAAACTGAACTATATTTCATTTTTGTTTCAGGCTCAACATTTCTTTCCTTATACTTTAATATCGTATGAAGCTTCAGGTTATTTTTTAATTATTTGAAACCTTGATTAATTCAGGATTCAGTTCATCAGAAATAATTCCTGGAATTTTAAAGTAGGTCTTTAACTCTTGGTACTTTGTTCTGTAGAAATTTCCGTGTGTTTGGACTCATATGCTTCAAAGAATAGAGGGTTAATCATAAGGATATTCTGGTCCTTACCTTTAAGTAACTCTTGATTTAGGACATGGACCTTTTGGAGTGAATTCACAGAAGGGCCACAAAAATCATTAAAGGGCTGGAGCACCACCCCTGTGAAGACAGGCTGAGAGTGTTAGGGTTGTTCAGCCTGGAGCAGAGAAGGCTTAGGGAAGACCTCGTAGCAGTCTTTCCAGCACCTGAAGGGGACCTACAAGAAAGCTGGGAAGTGACTTGTGTCAAGGGCATTTAGCAAGAGGACAAGGAGTAATGGCTTAAAACTGGAGCAGGGTAGGTTTAGGTTAGATATTAGGAAGAAATTCTTCACTAGGAGGGTGGTGAGACACAGGAAGTGGTTGCCCAGAGAAACTGTGGATACCCCCTCCTTGGAAGTGTTCAAGGCCAGGTTAGATGGGGCTTAGAGGAACTTGGTCCAGTAGAAGGTGTCACTGTCCATAACAGGGAGTTGGGAACCAGATGATTTCTAAGGTCCTTTCCAATACAAACCATTCTATTATTCTCTGATTCTGTGATCCTAATTTAGACAAATCTGAGACACTAAAGTTTAATGACCAGAAATTACATACAAAAAGCACAATGCCATACAAGCCCATTAGGCTTTCATAAAGAACATAAGCAACTATTGCAGTATTACTCATTTATAGGTTATGTATGCCTAGAATTGCTAGACTGTCAATATTTCTTTCTGTTAGTTTTCTAATGTGATATATGACATGAAAATGTATTACACATCTTATGACTGTTTTGCCTGTGGGAAAAGTAAGCAATTGCATACATTTTGGTCAAACTTAGTAGAAATGAAAGACCCTTGTTTGTTTGCAGCACAAAAAATTCCACTCCAAAAGGTAGTGACCATTACACTTGTACATATCTCTTGTGCTTTTTGTATTTAAGAGCAACCACTAGTAACAACATAAGTATTCTTCATTCATTTTAACCCAGCAAAATGACAAAGAGAGTTCTAGCGAGTTTGTAACTCACCAATTAGATAATCTTAGTTCAATTTTTTGCTGTGCTACGGGTTCCCTCAGTTACCAGGTGTAAATTGTCTATATGACTAAGTGAGTAAATGCCTAATAATGCATTTTTAACCCTCAGCTTTGGGAATAAGGTGCATGATGTTTATCTAGTGTGTTCAGCGACATAGTTTCCTGAAGACTAACATAAACCAATATTGCTCAGCTCAGATCCCTTCCCAGCCTTTCTGTGTGGGAATGCACACCACAAGGTCTGTGTAATATACCGCAGACAATAAAAGCCTACACTACTTTCACTCTGACGTAACTGGAAGATGTATTGCTACCTTTATATGGCACAGTGTTTAAACTCCACCACAGAGAAGGACTTGCTAGCATCAGCAAGTACTGCAGCAGTTACTCTTAAGTGGTTGCTGGTGAGATTTGTGCATATGGCTAACTTATGTCTGCCTTCAGAAAACATCCCCTCAAATGTGTGAGTCACAGTGCCACATATTTTCACAGCACAAACACATTTTTTTAACAGACAGCCTATACACATATTGGTATATATGTATGTGTGTGTCTGCGTGTGTTTATACTTGACAAAATACCAAAGAAAAAAACAGCCTACAAACTGTACTGAATGTGTATTTTTTGGGGTTCAAAACCTTTCTTAGATTTACATATGTTCATTGAAACGCAGTATCATTGTTTTAAGTTCGTTAATTTCAGCAGCAGCATATAAGTTTTACCTGGCACATTTTCAGGCAAAATGGTATTTTCCCCAAACTGTTTTGTTAGCAAAAAGATTATATTCTAATATGAAATTTATGCTCATTTGAGAGGAGACTCAGAAGAAGACAACTTTATATGACAGCCAGGGAATCCCATTTGATATCAGTGCTGTGCTGTGTACAACAACTGGTTGTGATCACTGCTATAGAAGATGAAGTTCTTATGAATTTTTCAGCAGTGTTTATTGAATAGTTTCATTGGTTGATTTATATTTTTCTTCTTATACTTTATACTATCACATATGCTTTCAAGTTTTTATTATTAAAGTCAGGCTGCTTCATTGGTAAGGTCCTGTAATTTAATAACTCAGTGTTAATCAGACTATGACTTTATAGTCATATTCAGAAGCAGTCATTTCAGTCAAATTTCTTAGGGTTCTTGGATGTTTTGAATTGGGGTAATGTGACCAGAAACTAGGAGCACCTCAGTTTAAACCTCTTCATGAAGACATTTAAGACCTGAATGTAATATACAGAATCACAGAATTGTCAGAGTTGGAAGGAACCTCTAGAGATCATCTAGTCCAACTCCCCTGCTAAAGCAGAATCATCTAGGGCACATTACAAAGGACTTAATTCAGATGGGGTTTCAATAACTCCAGAGAAAGAGGCTCCACAAACTCCCTGGGCAGCCTGTTATAGTGCTTAGTCACCCTCATAGTAAAAAAGGCTTTTTTTCATATTTTGATGGAACTTCTTATGATCCAACTTGTGCTCATTGCCCCTCATCCTGTCACTGGGAACTACTGAGAGTCTGGCTCCATCCTCCTTGCACCCACGCTTTAGATACTTCCAGGCCTTATTTGAGGTCTCCTCTCAGCCTTCTCTTCTCCAGACTAAAAAGTCCCAGCTCTCTCAGCCTTTACTCATAAGAGAGATGCTCCAACCCCCAGTCATGTTTGTTGCCTTCCACTGGACTCTCTCTAGTAGTTTCCTGTCTTGAGCTGGGGAGCCCAGAACTGGATGCAGTAATCCAGATGTGTCCTCAGCAGGGAAGAGTAGAGGGAGAGGATGACCTCCCTCGACCTGCTGGCCACACTCTTCCTTATGCACCCCAGGATTCCATTGGCCTTCCTGGCAGCAACGGCGCATTTCTGGCTCATGGATAATTTACTACATGCCAGAACTACCAGATCTTTCTCCTCAGAGCTGCTTTCCAGCAGATCCACCCCTAACCTATATTGGTGCCATGGGGTTCTTCCTCCCCAGGTGCAGGACTCTACATTTGCCCTTGTTGAATGTCATTAGGTTCCTCTCTGTCCAGCTCCCCAGCTTGTTCAGGTCACAATGGGTGGCAGCACATCCTTCTGGAGTGTCAGCCACCCTTCCTAGTTTTGTATCAACAGTGACCTTGCTGAGGATACACTCTGTCACCTTGTCCAGGTTGTTGATGAATATGTTCAACAAGACAGGACTGACCTCTGGAGGAAACCACCTCTGGCTACAGGCCTCCAGCTCAACCCTACTGCATTAATTCAAACCCTCTGAGTTCTGTCATACAGCCAGCTCTCCATCCACCTCACTGTCCAGTCATCTAGCCCACACTGATCCTGATTTCTAATGAGCATGTTATGAGAGACAATGTCAAAAGCTTTGCTGAAGTCAAGATAGATAACATCTGCTGCTCTCCCCTCATCCAGCTGTCACGATCCGTGACCTATTATATCTCCTTATTGGAGTGTATTAACTTATCAGGATTTGCTGAGAGATCCACACGTGGGTATCGCCTCACACAGAGGAGACAGGGGCTTATGCCCTGACTTTTTCGAGTGAATAACTTGCTCAGTGCTTACTAATATTTCCAATAACAGCAACCAATCCCCAATTAGAATTTACGAAATGCACGGTTTATTGTGGGGAAAACAAAGCAATTTG
>NW_009954222.1:8237418-8262682 GCF_000747805.2 Chaetura pelagica | reverse complement strand
CCCCCACACACACAGAGGGGGTTCAGCGCCGCGTGGAGATGCCATTTTAAGTCAGTTTTGTCGGCTGACTCAAAGGACGTTTCATGTTCGTGTAAGGAAATACCTGGTCCTTCACACCAGCCAACCAGTTATGACATAGGAATAGGCTAGTAGACTGGTCAAGTATGATTTCCTCTTGGTAAATTCATGCTGACCACTCCCAGAACTTCCTGTTCTTCAACATGTTTAGAGATGACATCCAGAATGATTCACTCCATCACCCTTCAAGGGATAGGGGTGAGGCTAACTGGCCTGTAGCTCCCTGGGTCCTCCTTCTTGCCATTTTTGATGACTGGAGTGAAATAGGCCTTCCTCCAGTCCTCAAGCACCTCTCCTGTTCTCCATGACCTTTCAAAGATGATGGAGAGTGGCCAAGCAATACCATCTGCCAGTTCTCTCAGCACTTGTGGGTGCATCCCATCAAGGCCCATGGATTTATGAATATCCAGTTTGGCCAGGTGGTCTCTAACCCAGTCCAGGGCTTTATCATGTGTTTAATTTGATTTATTATAGACAGTTCTATAAGAAAAAGATTAGTCTTTCTCAGGAATTGTTTATTCATCTTCAAAGAAGAAGCTGATTACTCAACTTGTAAATGAATAAATTACTACACTTGTGCATTAACTTCAACTCATATGTCTAAGTTAAAGTTGAATTACAAATTTTTTGAACTCCTGTTCCTCAGATTAAATCTTATTTGACATCATTATTGTACTGGAGTTCTAGAACCTTTCAAAAATAGATTTGATATATGTCATCACCTACCTAGATAATATATTCTTCTAAAAATATTTCAGTGAAGGGAATGTTATCAGTTAGAATGAGTAAATAAAAATCCAGAATTGTCTTATTTTCTGTGTTTTTAGAGGGGTTTCTTTGTCATGTCTGCTCAACAATTCTATGAGACACCAGATAAATTGAATAAATCACAGTGTTCATAATTATGATCATATCTAGGTTTTTTTTGTTCTTGGCTGTTTGTTGTTTTTTTAAGATTTTTAATCCCTGAAGGGTGTGGAGTTTTTCTTTTATTTTCATTTGTTTTATTTTGTTTTGAGGGGGATTGTTTGTTCATTGTTTGTTTTTTTCCCCCTATCAGGCGCACGTGAAGGACCAGACCTTTCCTCCCACGAATATAACATGCCCTTTAGGTCAGCAGTCATAACTGACTTAAAATGGCTGCTCCACGTGGCACTCTAAACCCTCTCCTACCTGCCTCCTCTGCCATAAAACAACGACTCAGGCGCCATGAGCAGGTAGCTGCTAGAGAGGGGCAGTGGTGGGAAAACCGCAACAGTGTTGCAAACAGCAAGTCAGGCCGGTGACAGCAGTGGCGGGAAAAAGTCCCCGCCTGATTGGCTGAGAAGCCCAGAAACAATAGACTGGCCAATCAGGAACAAAGGAGACCTATAAAAGGCACTGCGAGCTTGCTGCGTGCTGCGCTTTTTGGGTGGACACTGAAGGTGCTGCTTCTTGCCTTTTTTGGGGGTTGGCCTGCTTTTTGGGTGTGCCTGCCTGCCTGAGGTTCCCACTCCTGTTTACCTGCTTGCTTGCCATTCCTATTTACCTGCTTGCCTGCTGCCCCTCCTTGGCTGCTAATCCCAGCTAGTCCCTGCAGTACCAACTTGTCCTGGCTCCCTGCAGACCCAGCTCGTCCCGTCTCACCCATGGCTCTTTGCAGTCCCGGCTCCTGGCTCGCCCGCGGTCCTGCTTACCTGCGGAACTTGCCTGCCTGCTGTCCTGCCTGCTGCTAACCACCTGCGGTGAGACTTCTTCCTGCCACCGGTGGGTTCTAAAACTGGGTTGTAGGAGAAGTCATCTGCTTCCAATATATAAATACCTAGACCATCTCAGGAATAAAGTAAGGGATTGTATTTTGAGTATCATTTATCTCCCTAACGTGTTCCTGCCTCACTTACCTGCACACAAACTGCGACCCTATATGGGACAGGCGTCGGGCATACCCCTCCTTCCTCCTCCCATCTTAGATAATAATAATTAATATGGGTGTGTAAATGATAAGGTGTATCTATATATAAGTATAAGAGCATATGTAAGTGTTTGGTATTTGGTGTTATAAGGATATTTCACAGCTCCTATGTCTTTTGATTACCCTCTTTGAGCCTCCTGCCCCAAATTTTTTTATTTTTCCCCTCAATAAACCATGTGTTTGAAAATTCTAATTGGGGGTTGGCTGCTGTTATTAGAAGCATTAGTGAGCATTGAACAAGTGTCTCACCCAAAAAGTCAGTGCCGAAGTTTACTGCTCCTCTGTGAGAGGCGAGTGCTGCATGCTAAGTTAAAATAATTCCAAAAAGGAAATATAATAGGTCGCAGATCATGACAGTGCAATTTGCTCTTACAACTCTGTAATTTTAGAAATTAGTTGTGATAGGTATATTTTGGTTATAATCTTAACATTTAAAATAAAATAATTCTGTAATCCATTGTATAAGCACCTTTCATAGACAAATTGTCTCAGGGCTTAGATTTGGAATTTTAGTTAGCATATTTTTCTATATGTTAGTTGGTCTTGAATGTTAGAGGTTTTCCTTATGTTTCTAAAAACTAAGGAATGTTGAATTTCAAAACTAATATATCTTATGATAAGTGGGAATTAACAAAAAAAGTTCACTTTAGTAAAGTTTTGGTGATATTAAACTATTTGGTGATACGTCCTTCATTCCTTTATAATTGTGATTCTTGATTCTTGTGATATCAATGAAGGTAGGTCTAAGACACTCACTGCTGAGCTCAAAGTACTCTCTCCTTTATATCCTACTTAGCAAAGTAAATACTTCTGTAATTTTGCTAACATATGGTTAATCCTAGAAACATTTTGTTTCATAAATATTTCATAAATTTACTTTCCAATTCCTTTTAACTTAAGTATCCAGATTTCCATGTATTTTAATGAGGTCATGTGTAATAATTTGCATAGGTATATGCCCAAGAAATCAAGTTACTTAAAATTGATTTACTGTCTTTTTATGTCTTGACTTTTTGAAAAAAATTCAAGAAGAACATCTCGTATCCTTCCGAAGTTTATATGTTTCCTGAAAGAGGCACGTGTCCATTTGTCAGATCGAGCTACTAGATGGTTGGAAATGTTTTCTCTCTAAAATTGGAGTTAACATAGTAGAACGCTTTTGTGCAATATCTGGGTTATCAAGGTGGCCATAAGATGTGGTGGTATGATTAAGAATGTCAACTATGAGGCTGTTATTCCTCCAACTTGTTTAATCTGCCACTGAAAAATCTAAATAAGAAGTTTCAATTAAGACAAAAAACTTGAAAGGCATTCACTTTCGCAGAATCACAGATTTGTTGCAGTTGGAAAAGACCTCTAAGATCACAGAGTCCAACCACCAACCTTACTAGATCTAAGAATTTCCTTAGTCTTAAACACAGCAGAAGACGTATTTATTTGGGAAAAACAGAATCATTCTGTGATATAATCTGAAAATAAACAGTACCAAAAAATCATAAATAATAATAAAAAATCAAGAATTTTTACTCTCTAATTCCACAGAACCATTTAAAGAAACTCATGTCACTGATTAAGAAGGCAACTGAGATGATAGGAAGGGTGTGTGTGCAGAGGAACAAGTGAAGGAATAGATTATGAGACAGGAGAACCTTAAAAATGAGTAAACAGAGACCTCTGAATATATAAAAAGAAGCCTGTGTCCTTACCCTATTTTTTCTTCATTGGGGAAGATTCTCAAAATACAGCCTTTTGTCATAATAATTCTGAAGGAGAGCAACTCATAGGCACCTTAGAAATTAAGTGTAAAAATATAATCAGACTCTGTTTTCCTTCTCAACTCAGACTCATTCAAATGACTATTCACTTTTCAGGTCATATTGCTATTTGCATAATTGGCTGAAGCTAATGTATACTAGTCAGAAATATTTTGTTACACTCTATTTTCCTTCAATATGAGTCATGGTTCATGCTTTGTTATTTATCACAGATTCAACTGCACACTTACTGTTGAGTTTGTGCCTACTTTGCTGATTAAACTGAATATTTTAGTAACAGAATTTACATATACGCTGATTACCCTGTGCCCTTGCATATTTTTTTTTATGCTGGGGGGAAAAAAGAAAGGAGTGTTACTTGCATGGCTTTCTGTGATGTATGCTCTGTCTCTCTCCATGGTGTACATGTGATTAAAGCTTGCTCAAACTAGTTACAGACCTTTTTCATTTGCCAGGACTCAGATATAGTGTCTTTAATTTCGAAATGTAGACTCATTGGGAGAATGTATAATTTAATAGTTTTCAGTAGGGAGAACAGGTTCCCTACTATGATGAAAGAAGAGTGATGTTTGTGAAAACCTGGCTGTCCTGGTTTGAGCTGTGGCACTGTCTAACATGTACTGAAAAGTCAACCCAAGTTCTGTGATGAATCATATCCTCTACAGTTTGGGAAGACTAAAAACAATATTGTGAATCTGATAGGAATGTGGTTTGGGCTGTTATGTGAAACAAGCATCACATTCTTCTGTTATAAATCTGTGCTTTGATATCAATTACTGTTTTCCCAGTGAAGATTATGAAAGCAGCTCCCTGTTTGGAGCTAAAAAAGTTATTTCTTTTTCCTGATAACTTTGAATTAACTTCTATTTTCACTTACACCTTATAAGTTCTCCAGAGTGCCTGTGAACATGTACATGTTTTTTATCTTATTCATGCCATAATTTGAAAGTAAATTACTTAGAATAAATATTCAAATTAGAATTACTTTCTTACTTGGTGATATTTATACATACAAGATAATGCAAATGTGACAGAAAAGATAGTCCTACATACTTGTCTGGATATAAAGCATGCTAAGCAGTGCTAGGGCAAAAGAGCGTGTAACTCTCTTGGGGATTCTGAATCCCTTAGAGTTGAGGATTCTCCAGAACTAAAGCCTATTCCCTAGGCTACTATGTGTTATCACTCTCACAAGAAGCTCCTGGCCCTGGTTTTTATTTCACATAAGAGGCACAGTCCCAGTACATCCATACATGAACTTGCCAACCCTGAAACAGGGTCTTAAGCATAAGTGGGTACATGATACATTTAGCCAGAATGGTATGATTACTTCAGTAGTTTAGTAAGAGTACATTTAGTCTATAATAAAACTACCCCCTAAGTTTTATCTCAGCTTAAAACAAAGAAAGCAAATGGAAGATGTGGGAGTAATCTTTCTGCTTCACTCTCCGTTCTTGGATACAAGTTTCCATTAAATATTTTTCCTTCCCAGAACAGAGCACTCACTTCAATATCAGTGTTCTGTAGCTATGAAGAGATGTAGAATATATGGGCTGTATGTATGACCACAGACCTGCTTTACAACTTTTTCTGTACAGATTCCAGGTATCAGATGTAGATGAAAAATTTTATTCATAGGCTGAGGCAAACCTGATAAATTACTTAGCAGATACCAAGAATTAAGCTTTCAACTCTTTATCTTCTGTATGAAGATTCAGAAGACAATGCATTAGAATAAAAATGTTTAAAATTATGCAAACAGTGCATCCATCAGGACCACAGCTTTAATCTGATTCAGGAAGCTATGAACCCAGAAGGCCTGTAAGTAAGCTAATACTAGCAACAATGTATTTAAAGCCTCAGCAGCTACCTTTTTTTTGGAATATCAAAGTGCAGATTTCAATCAGCATATTAAGAAAAAGTTTAAAGATTACTCTATGTAGTTGATTTGTATTAAATGCATCTGTCTATGCTAAAATTAATTGTAAAGATGAAACCAGTTAACTAGCAGTGAGAAGTATGAGATGGTTTGAAAACTAGCTGAATGGTTAGGACCAGGGCGGGTCACAATCAGGGGTGCAAAATCTACTTAGAAGCCAGTTATTAGTGGTGAACCCCAGGGAATAATACTGAGGCTAGTCCTGTCCAGGAGGAGAAGGTAGTTTAGGAAAGACAATGAAGATGGACAGAAAATGAAGGACTTTTTGGGGAGTTCTCAGGATACCTGGAGTTTGGAGATATTGACACAGAAACCTAGATTTGAAGGCCTCAAAGACCTCATAAAGTGGCAGATACTCAATTAACAAAGCTTTCTTTTGCTACTTGAGCATACTGTATACACAAAACTATGGCAAATCAGTGATATATAGGTAGTGTGCAGAGTATTTAGAGCCTCTACATTATTTTCATTGAGATAAGTAGATCCAATTTTTCTGTATCTGTATTTTTTTTTCCGATGTTGTTATTTTTTTCATAGCTGAGGACATAATTACATGCATTAAAAATGGCCATAAGATGCTGTCATTATTCAAAAGAGCATACCTGTATTGATATAAAAGAACTGCAAAAATCTGAATATTAGATTGGAGTTGTTTTAACAGAATAATAAAAGATTCCTGACTGAGGAAGCATAGGAAAAGAGCATGAGCAGAATTTGGAACAAAAAATTGTCTCAACAGGGTAAAAAATAATACTAATAAAACTAATAGTGATAAAAACTCTGCTGCTCAAGAATGAGACAGAGATGAAGCCTCATACTCATCAGAGCACAATAGTGCCAATGTAGACATAAAATCTTTTGGTTTTCAATTCCAACCTATAAAACTTTACATTCCAGTGGAGTAATAAAAGTAGACTCATTTTGAAAAGCTATCCTATGTCCGTCTCATCATAAATCTGCTGCTTGTATAGGTCCCAAAGTAACAAACTTTGCAATAAAGTTTTGAGTACTTTTGGAATTGTTATAACCACAGTGAGAAACACTGATATTTGATGAAAGACCACTTGCTGAACAGTGGAAATGAATATATTTCCACTGCTCAGAGATACAGTCAAGTTTTCATTAGCTTGAGGCAGAATTTCACCCCAGAAATACTGAATAGTTTGCTTAGCAGACTATTCAATATTTACAACACCAGGGAGATAAGGAAAACAAATCACCTGTTTATTAAAATCTCAGTATCTTGGAAAAAAATTATATGCCAATATTTTAATCTTAGGTATTTTTCATTCATAATGAAAATTCTGTTACCAACTTGAGAAAAGCGTCTACATAAATATTAAGGTTTTTTAAATTTGTATCAAAATGCAACAACTTAGAACAGAAATTAGGCCTAACATTTCAGTAAAATACAATAAAATTTTTAAGCGGAGACATTTCCTCGTCAACAAACTATCAAGCTGGTACAGCCCAGCCTGCAACATCAGGGCACTCACTCCAGCTTTTGAACTTCATGTCTTTTGAAGTTCTCCCCAGTATATTAAAAATGTTATTTGTGTTTTCTGTATTATTTTTAATTTAAGAGGAAACAGTGTGATGGACTTCACTTGAAGATCCACAAAGATAAAACAAAAAGTTGGTTTATCCTTCAGCAAGGACTTAAGCTCAAATTCATCATGAAGCGCAATGTTATATTTTCACATAGTATTGCCTCAGCTTTTTTCTTTCTTCCTATGTTCCTTGCACCTGTTTCTCCTGTGTATTCATAAATCTGCTGCTCAAGCGTAGCACTGTTCATCCATTAAAAATCTTTTGAGGTTGCTGATTTAGCAAGCTGAGGAAATAGAAATAGATCTTTACAAATATTTTTATTCATTAGATACTGTACCTCAAGTTGATTTTCTTATGTGGGTATGGAGTAGGATGAAAACTCACTTTTTTTTTTTTTTTTTTTTTTTTAACCTAATAATCCTTATTCAGGATGACTGGCTGCAGTTGAAATCTTCATCTTCAGATTTCCCCATTTCTCCCCTGAGGAATGTTCATACCTCAAGGACTGAAGGGTCCTTAGCTTCTGAAGGACCTTTGTCCTGGAGTACCCATGAACGGTCATCAAGAAACCCCTGAGGCATAAAGCTGAGAGTTCTGAAGGGTGGGTAGGGTGATTCTATAATCTGAGCAGTGTAGTGGCTAAAAGTAATAGCATATTGCTCGATCAGCCTTCCACACTCAGACAAGCTGCAGGAGCAGGTGTTTCAGGGTCTCAAATCTGCAAAAGCCAGATTTCTTAAAACCTTATTTGCTGAATCTTCTTTTTTTTATCATAAGATTAATTGCATCAAGTAAACAGAGAAACAGTGCATGGTGCACTGTGAGCTATATTACAACTTGTTTGGAAGTTAATATGTACAGATTTTAAACTAGAGAGAATTCTGATAATTTCAGTGTCAGTAAAATGAAGAAACAGAGACTGTCTTCACTGCACAGAAAAACAGAGTGAAAACATTTCATTCCTACTTTTCAACCCTCTGAGATACAAGGTACAAGATACAGAAAAAAACAAACCTGTCCAAAGTACTCATATCCCCAATCTCACATGAGACTTTACGTAACCCTTTGCCTTCAGCTAACCACTTTGCTATAATGAGCATGTTATGTTGCTATCCAGTTACTTTGTTCCTGTTATCAAAAGCAATGTTATTCCACCCACCCTCTTCTTTTCATACTCAGAGAATCATTATGGTTGGAACAGACTTGTAAGATCATCTAGTCCAACCATTAACCCGGTACTGCCAAGTACACCACTAAACCATGTGTCTAAGCACCACATCTACATATCTTTTAAATTCTTCTAGGGATGGTAGATCCACCACTTCCCTAGCCAGCTTGTTCCAATGCTTGACAACACTTTTGGTGGAGAACTTTTCCTGATATTGAATCTAAACCTCCCCTGGTGCAACTTCAGATAATTTCCTCTTTTTCTGTTTCTTACTACTTGTTAGAAGGGATCAACACCCACCTGCACTTGGCATTGGTGAGGCCACACTTGGAGTACTGTGTCCAGTTCTGGGTCCCTCACTACAGGAAGGATGTGGTGTTGCTGAAGCCTGTCCAGAGAAGAGCTACTAAGCTGGTGAAAGGTCTGGAGAATAAGTCCTATATGGATAAGCTGAGGGAACTGGGATTGTTTAGTTTGAAGAAGAGGAGGCTGAGGGGAGACCTCATTGTTCTCTACAACTACCTGAGAGGAGGTTATGAGGAAGTGGGAGTTGGCCTCTTCTCTCAAGTGAATAAAGACAGGATGAGAGGAAATATCCTGAAGTTGCACCAGGGGAGGTTTAGACTAAATATTAGAAAGAATTTATTTACCAAAAGAATGGTTGAACACTAGAACAGGCTTTCCAAGGAGGTGGTGGAGTCACCATCCCTGGAAGTATTTAAAAGAAATATAGATATAGTGTGACAGAATGGGTAGATGCAGGGAGAACAATGGATGTTGTCTTCCTCAACTTTAGCAAGACTTTTGACACTGTCCTCCATAACATCCTTGTGGATAAGTTCAGGAAGTGTGAGTTAGAAAGTGGACAGTGAGATGGATTGACAACTGGCTAAACAACAGAGCCCTCAACAACTACCTGAAAAGTGTTTGTAGGGAGGAGGGTGTTGGCCTCTTCTCCCAAGTGAATAATGACAGGATGAGAGGAAATGATCTGAAGTTGTGGCAGAGCAGGTTTAGATTGGACATTAGGAAGAATTTCTTTACTGAAAGAGCAGCCAGGCACTGCCCAGGAAGGGGGTTGAGTCACCATCCTTGCAGGTATTCAAGAAACGTGTAGATGTGACACTTAAAGTCATGATCTAGTGTCCAATATTGTAGGGGGCTTTTTGCGGGTGTTATTTGGTGGAGTGTGTGTGGCATTGCTGTTTGTGTTTATTTGGAGTTTTGTTGTGTGAGTTATTGGGGGGGGTTTTGGTAGTGTTCTGTGGTGGCTTTTTGTGGTTTTTTTTTTCATTGTGGGTTTTTTTGGGTTCTAGGGAGTTTTTCTGTGATAATGCTCAGACTTGGTGATCTCAGAGGTCCTTTCCAACCATAACTATTCTATGATTCTGTGAGTTATAGAGTGGATGATTTCTTCCTTAGTTTTCAGTGCTCTATTTGTTATTTCATAGAATCATGTAATAGAATAAAAGAATGGCTAGGGTTGGAAGGAACCTTAAAGATTATCTAGTTCCAACCCACCTACACAGGCAGAGACACCTTGCAGTAGATCAGGTTGCTCAGACCCCCATCCAACCTGACCTTGAACACTTCCAGGGATGGGACTTCCACAACTTCCTTCGGCAAACTGTTCCAGTGCCTTACTACCTTCACACTGAAGAATTTCTTCTTGATGTGTAACCTAAATCTCCCCTTCTTCAGTTTTAATCCATTAACCTTTGTCCTCTCACTAGTACCCACTGTAAAAATTCCCTCTCCAGCTTTCCTGTAGTTCCCCTTCAGGCACTGGAAGACCTCTATAAGGTCTCCCAGAGCCTTTTCTTTTCTAGGCTGAACAACACCAGCTCTCTCAGCCTGTCTTCATAGGAGGGGTGCTCCAGTCCTTGGATCATCTTCATGGCCCTTCTCTGGGCTTTCACCATGACCTCCATGTTCTTCTTCTGTTGGGAGCTTCAGAATTGGACACAGTACTCCAGGTGGTGTCTCACAAGAGCTGAATAAAGGAGAATCACCTCCCTTGACCTGCTGGCTGCGCTTCTTTTGATGCAGCCCAGGACATGGATGGCTTTCTGGACTGCAAGTGCACATTGCTGGCTCATGTTGAGCTTCTTGTCCACCATCATAGCCAAGTCCTTCTCCTCTGGACTGTTTTCAGTTGATTCTCCACCCAGTCTGCATTTGTGCTTGGGATTGCCCCAATCCAGGTGCAGGACCTTGCACCTGGCCTGGTTGAACTTCATTAAGTTTGTATGAGTCCACGTTTCAAGCCTGTCTAGGTCCCTCTGGATGGCATCTCTTCCCTCCAGCATGTTGACCTCACCACACAGCTTGGTGTCCCAAGGAAACTTTCTGAGGATCCACTCAATGCCACTGTCCATGTTGCTGATAAAGATGTTAAATGGCATCAGTCCCAACCATTGGAGAACACCACTTATCAAAAGTCTCCATCTGGATACTGAGCCGTTGACCAAGCTTTTTGAGTGCGACCATCCAGCCAGTTCCTTACCCAACTAGTGGTCCATCCATCGAATCTGTACTGTTCCAGTTTTAATACCAGGATGTCATGCAGGACAGTGTCAAAGGATTTGCACAGACCCAAGTAAATATTTTCGGTTGCTCTTCCTTTGTCCATTGAAGCCATGACCCCATTAGAGAAGCCACAGATAGTTAGCATAAATTCTTGCATAAAGCTGTATTTGCCTTTTCTACAAAATACTGTGAGCTAGTTTAACAATTTGGATTTAACTCAGATACAAAAAGCTATTTGACCCCTTCAACATCCAAGACCTATAAGGGTTACACTACTTAATTTTTGAGTGATAGTACTAAACAGTATATTGTAGTGTGTTGGAAAGAAGAATCTGGATATTAACAGTCCTATTTTGAAAAATAATTATTTTCTTCAGTGTTTTGAAGTCTAAGGTCAATATGATCTCTATGTCATTCAAGTGTTTTCTTTTCAGTGAACGTAGTCTCTTCTGAAACAGTTTTGAAAACAAGATGATTAAAATAAATAAGTTTTTAATTAAAATTAAAGGCCTAGGATTTCACAAGACAGACCAAACCTTAGAAAATGTTTTCAAACAGAGGTTACATTGGAAAAAAATAAAGCTATTCATCCCCATCTCTTTCAATAACACTTGAACATTATGTACCCTTTCAGAAATGTTTATCTATAGTACTGTGGGTGTCATTTACCTTAATGTGATGTGTCTTCCAAATAAGAATGAACCTCTGCAGTAAAAGCTCACATTATGTGTTGATGACACATTAGCAGGACGTGTCTCCAAACTGTCAGGAAAACTAATAAAACAGCTTATACAGTATACTTTCAGAAGTATTGGCTTTGAAATGATAAGGATACTTCAGCTTAGTAAGTTAAATAATTATCTTGTCACTGAAATAATAAATTGAAGTAAATAATTATCTATACAATTTAGATTACAGTAGGAATAATATTTCTGCTGGAGTAAACTATAACAATGTTTCTCTCATTCAAAGATAAATTCAACAAATGCTTTAGCTACCAATTTTATAACTTGAACAGATTTTAAATGGAGGTAACAACTTTGGAAACATTACAGAATAGCACAAGTCCCATAAACATAACCTGCTGAGTAACCTCACTTCTCATTGATATAAGGGGGAGGTAGTGATACTTATGAATTCCGTTTCTAATACAAATGTTGCAGCATGAATCCAAGGAAATAGATTCAGTATTTTTATACTTATAATGACAAAAGTTTAATGCAAGTTCTACATATTTTTTTCTTGGAATGTGAATGAATTTTAAAATTAACTATTTCAACCTGATTCTAGTTTAAAAAAAACCACTTTATTCCTAGAGTAAAGGTCACCTCCACAATAATCATACAACAGCAATCAATAACATTAATTCTTGGATAAGATTCACTGATAATCCTCAGTGATAATCCTCAGCAAATTTGTAATGGTTCAGTGCAAAAAGATAAAGCAAATTCATTAAGTTCCTGAGGATTCCCTATAGAGCTACTCTAGTGGTGTAGATTTTGGGTTTATGCCCAGAGAAAATTCTGACATAAAATGGGGTTAGTCAAAGATCTCTTGCTGCCAGAATAAACCTATGGGCTGTGAGCATAAACACAAATAGAAGTAACTTTAAGGCAGGTGACATTACAGTTATGACTGGAAGGAACTGCAGTCATATCTCACCTCTGAGAGAATGAGACAGGCATCCAAATACCACTCAGGCCCAGCAGAGTAAGCTTATCAGATTTTTTCACATACATAGATATAATCATTTTATATATATATATTTTTTTAATTATGTGGGAAATTAACAGAATCAATAACAAACTATACTTGCCACAATGAATCTAAAGTCTAATTTGTAATATAATACTTAGTAAGATGTCCAAAATGCTTACAATTCTTACAATTATAATGCTTACAATTAAAATGCCATAGCAAATCTTAGTACTTTATCCTCAGATTAACAAAAAAACAAACAAACAAAAAAACCCAAACATTACATTAATTATCTTAAAGGACAGCTGTATTACCTTCTTTGAAGCATGTGTAAAAGACATTTCCTCTTGTTCTGGATTCACTGGCTTATATTTTCACTTTGTAGATTTCTGTAATGGTTTAACTCAGGCTCAGCAATTAAACAAGTGACAATAATGGTCTCGATCCCCTCCTGCTCACATTCAGGTAGGGAAGGAGAGAGAGAATAAGGAGAGAGTCATTCTGGATTGAAAAATAAACTAGACAACTTTAATTAAATATTGATGATAAAAGAAAATATGTACAAATATATACAAGTATGTGCAGGAATGTGCAAAATGCCCATTACCTCCTCCCACCCCCAGCAACTCCCACAGCACTCTCCTTAACTGTGAGCAGTTCCAAAATATCCCAGACTACTGCCAGAGATACTAGCAGAGTAGACAGGAGCTGAGGGTAGAGATATGAGGGCCAGGAATGCACTAGTGTAGGGATCAACTGATGATAGGTAGGTAGGTAGGTAGGCAGGTAGGTAGATCATAGATAGATAGATAGATAGATAGATGGATGATTGGGTGGGTGGGTGGGTGGGTGGGTAGGTGGATGGATGGATGGATGGATGGATGGATGGAGTCCTCTCTGGATGTCAACCATGAATGGAAGAAAAGTAAAAGAGGGCTTGACCTCCATGATCCTTGAATTTATACTGACGTATATGTACAGATGGAATATTTTGGTTAGCCAGTTCTGCCATCTGTCTTGTCTGCTCCTTCTTATGGGAAGATTGTGGATAAGACTCTTCTGTTTTAATGTCTGCCATAACAAATCAAAGAAGTTGAGTGAAGTGTCCTTGGTCTCTCAGCAGCAACTATAAACATTCAGGCCTTATCAGTTTGCCAGCTGAAAAACTTGCTGGTAGTTTCAGCAAGTGTGCTGCTTAAAGGAGAGTTTACTAAATGGAAAAAAAAATTACAACAATTAAAAAAAAAAATCAGTAAGAAGAAAATAGGCTTAATCCTGGATCAAACTAGGACAATTTCAAAGAATTTTTTACCTGCTCTCAATTCCTTCTTTATCCTTCAACATTTGCATTAGCAGATCTGAGAATATTAGCCTAGTGGATTTTATTTTGTGTCAGTGCTTTACATTTTGCAGTACCACTTCTTGTTGCATTTTGTTCTTTTTTCCTGTCCTAGTTTACAATGTCCAAAGTTTATTAATCTTTGACAGTATTTTTCGCTGTTTTTTCTAGTTTATTAATTGTTTGACTACTGCTGCTGGCATTGTACACACATATATAAACATATAAATCAATACTTTTTTTTTTCTATAGGTTTGAACTAGATTCTAATTTTCCTACACATGAGAGTCCAAACTTATTCTATCATAATTTCTGTTACATACCTAAGATTTAATTTCAACCTATAAAAATGGAGAAAGAGAAACACTTCCACACAATTAATTTTTACCTTAATTGCCAACCACAGTAGTAGTTTTTATCTTAATTGTCGAAGAACTGTCAAAAAATACTACTTATTACAAGCACAACATTTTTTTAAAAAGTTTTGAGAAATAGTCTCCCTTTCAAAATTACTCTTGAAGTTAATTTTCTCAGTTTAAAAATAATCTATTTATATTTTACAAGGATTTTCCCTTCTGAACTGTAACATTAGTTCTATTTTTGTCATTTCCTTAATAGAGTAGTTCATGCAAGCTCCTTCCTCTCAGCTGGCAGACTTAAAATTTCTTGTAAGCAACTGAAGATTTCATTGTTTTGAAGTGTAATTTGCTATTGGTGACTGGTACTTATTTTTATTATTTTTTTTTTCTTTTTTTTTCCAGATGTTAAACTGAGTTTTGAATCAGCTTTCAGTGGTCTGACTCTGAATGAAAAGTTTTAATTACTGTGATTTTTAAAAACACTTCTGGTGTGTCAAATCCAAAAGAATGACGTACAGAAAAAGTGCTATTAGCTTCCTTGTTTCTGATTCTTCTTTTCTTTTTCAAAAGGCAAATGGTTTAGAAAAGGGAAAACTAGACTATTCAAAGTAGCTTCAGATGGTAGTGCAATCAATATAAACACACGTGCATGGAAGAGATATATTGCCGAGTCAGATGTTTTGTTTTCAGAATACTGATAAAATTTGCTGCAAATGTTGCAATATTCTTGATAGTACTCTGGGGAGCTGGAAAATTCCATCAACTATGTAAACTCCTGTAGGCATATAGAGGTCATGCTACTAGATCAAACTATTGAAAAAATAATCCAACAGTAAGAGATGGTAGGGAACCTGGAGTGAGCTAAAATCATATGATTGTTCAACTAAATCTTCAAATAAACTTACTCTTTAATCCTGAAGAGTTAGTGTTACAACTTTTCTACATTAACAAAATCACTTTTTTTTGTTTTACTTCTTTAAGAATAGATAAAGGTTGTGTGCTTGATACTCAAATGACCTGCTCAGAGCACAAAAAGGCTCTGGGCTCAGCCTCTTGCTTTCCTGTTCAAGGACTTTGAATAGACAGTTTTCCAGAGTTATTACATGTTACCAAGAAAAAGGGAACAGTTTTCCTCTGGGACTAAATAATGGCGTGTGTTTTCCCTTGAAAAGACATATGACGTAGATTCACCCTGCCTAAACTGGTAGTCTCACTAACCTACTATATCTGTTCTTTTTTCTTTTACTTTTTAGAGATATGGAACAGGTTCGGAGCTTCAGAGGCAGAATTTTTCATAGTACTATGGCTGTTTGCAATGTATCTTTTTATTATCACGTGCCTCATTAAGTTACATTAGTAATCCATTACTTAGCTGTTATGTTGGTCTCTACTAAATAAGTAGTTTCTCCATTTCTTCCTATAAGAACTGAACTGAATTCAGTTTTCACGACTGTAGAAAGAAATTTGTTGTTTCATTAGAAATACCTCATATTGACTTTGGTAAGACTCATGGATTGTACAAGGGACAAAACCCTACTTTTTTTCAAAGGTAAACCATCCTCTATGTGACAGTGATTAAGGCAATACCTTTCTCTCACAGTAGTGATATACTCTTGCTAACTGTTAGATGTTTTACTTAGAAATATACAGGACAGAGATCACTTCTGCCTTTGGCAACGTTATTTCATAGTTAGCATAGTAGCAATTTATGACCCACGATTACTTGTCATCTACACACTTTCTTTGGTGGAAAATTTAACAGAGAGAAACAGGGTCTCCAATGCAAGGCAATGATTCTCTTTCAAGAATTAAAATTCTTTCCAGGAAGTTTGAGGTGACATTTAAATTTACTTTGTTTTTAAATGGCTTAAAGGAAAAGAGGGAATTAAGTCAGGTATATTTTTAAACTCATAAATGCCATTTAGATACCCACCTCCTGTCTTTCCAAGAAAAGCAGCAGGTGTTTTGAAGACAAGATACCTTTGACTAAGAAACAATAAGAGGATGGCTGAATGTGCCTCTCTGGTAATTTCAGCACTTTGTGGACCTGTTCTGTCTTGCAAATGAGAAACTAGCTAATATTTATCATGCTATGTTTCATCTCAGTTCAATTTATTTTATTTCAGCAATACTGAATTTATTATAGGTTATGGGTCGAAAAGGAATGACTAAAACAAATGATAACAAAACCATAATGTAGAGCCTAGTTTTATATAACCAGTGTTTCTGGAACTTAACACTCAGCCAGTCTCACTGTTGAAAGCATGAACAGCTTGTCTGGTTTAAAAAATAGTAGAAATGAATGGTAAAAGTTTTCCTCAACAGTGAACAGACAGGAAAATTTACTGAGATCTCTTCATCCTAAGAAAATGTTTATCAGAAAACATATATCTATATGTTGTGTAGATATATATATATACAATAACATATAACATATATATCTATATGTTGTGTATATATATATACACAACAAAACAATCTAGACTTAAGTCTATAGAACCTGCACACTTTAAATTAGACTTCAGAGATCATCGCTGCTTATTTCTGAAATTGAAAAAAGCAAAATCAGCATTGTAGGTTATTCAGATCACGTGATATAAACTGTGAACAGATATTTTAAAAAGGGAAGGTAAAAGACTTCAAGTTTGAAAAAGAAATAATTTCTTTTACATTTCCAGTAAACCTGAATGCAAATAACTTGCTTTGCTGGATATTATAAGAACATATCTCCAGTTTTATTAACTTGTTTAAATGAAATGTAATTTTAAATAATGTGCAACATCTTGAATATAATTATAAATTGTGAAATGTAGGTTTGAAAAAAAACCCCATCATTCCCAGTAAATTATTTGATGTCACCTTGATCTATTAATTTTAAAAGACAAGCTGATTGATTTGCATATTATGCTGTCCCAGGAACTAAAAAAAATTAAATGGTTTAACGAAAGCATAAATGTAACTGTATTTAACTAAGTAATTTTTCTCGTGGGATAGTCAAGGAATATATATTTTGTTTAGATTTATGTAGAATCTCCATCTTTTAGGAAAATAAATTAGGAAAACAATTTTGTTTGTTTGTTTGTTTGTTTTAATTGAGAGATAGGTAAAATGTTAGCTAAAACAGAAAAATAGTATAAACCCACAAATTAGAAAGAATTATTTATTACACTAGAGGGAAAAAAAATCCTGAATTATATTGAATATTAATTTGAAGTACTGATATTCTACTCACAGAAAAAAACTGGAGAACATGAAAACTAACAGAGAAGAGATGACAGTTTCCTGGAAATTTGACTATGAATTTGTAGTGGGGGCTGCACTACATAAGCGGTTGAGTTCGTCATAAAACTAGCAATGAGAAATTATTTTACATACAGCATTGTAGTAAATACAGCTAAAAATGCTGCTATGAATTCTATAAATGCTATAAACAGAATAATAGTGATAAATCAAAAGGAAGTAAGAAATAAATTACAAAATGGTCAGGAATTCGTGTAGAGAAATAATTGAGGGTAAGAGAGGAAGGAGACATGCATAGCCCAATATTTATAATTAAGTGATAAACAGGATTACTGATTAATGCTTTTGCCATGATGCCATGGAATCTAATACTAATTTTTGCTCCATGAAGACATGATTATCATAATAAACAGCTTGCCAGAGGAGATTCTCAGTTATGACATTGACACTGAATAGCTAGTGGAAGAATAGAAACTCTCAGAAACAAGAGACACTTAGTCAGTACTCAGTACTATAAAAGTAAAGCATTTGGAAATAAAGATATTGAATTGAACAAACAAACCAACAAACCTATGCAGAATTTTTTTTTTATTTTTTATTTTTTTTTTTTTTTTGACTGATGTCTTTGGAGTTGCTGAAGAGTTAGAGAGAAAACTGTGATGTGTATTTGGACCATCTGTATACAGACTGCTAAACATTCCAGAAGTAGGAGGTAGATTTTCGAAGATTTTTAGAAGATGAAATGGATGAATGATCAGATTATTATTGTACCAATGGCTAGGTATCCGTATAGTACTTGTAGATTTTGCATACCTAAACAGTATTTCAAATATTAATCAAAGGAACACTCCATCACTTTACTCAAGAAAACTCATTACAGAGCTTGATTTTAATATAAGAATTGCAACTGGGGCTAACATCTGAAGCATCTTGAGGAAGAAATCAAAGCTCATAATTTCATTAATGCATTTTTTGTTTTTGTTCTGGGGGGATTGTGTGTGTGTGTGTTTTTGCTAATTGTAAGCAGTTTTTATACTAGAAATATAAACAAGAATATTTTAATCTTAAAAGTAGTTTTAATGAAAATTTACTCCCTCTCACACATTACATAAACACTTTAATTAATTTAAACAAGTATTTCAGGATACTGCTTTGAGGGCTGCTAACTAGAAAGAGTTCAATATCACTGTGCTATTTTGTTAATATAAGGCACATTTGCTCTTTTCACAACTTCGTAAAGGTCTGTGTAGCCTGATACCATACATCTTTGGCACAAGACCTCGAGAAAACTTTTGGTGGCTTTACTTAATATTTTCTGTGTACTTTGTTCAACATAATATATAATTATCATATATAATTAATAAGATTTCCTGGAATTCTTGTGAACGAGGATTCCTCTTTGTCAAATGTCACAACAGCAAATGCAACAGTTTTTTCTTGGTTATCTTCTTTCAGCCTAACTTTTCAGCATAATGTCTCATCTGCATAGGAAGACTAGACAATAGTTTAAACTAAACATTTGCTTCACTATAACCTTGTGCTGGTGTATAGATTGAATTAACTTTCCCTGTAGCAGCTTTCTCTTTGTATCCAGAATGGTGTTGGTATCACACCACTGTGATACCACAGTGTATCACACCACACTCCTGAGCAGTGTTCACACAGCATCAAGGCTGTCTCTCCAACCACCCCCCACCTCTGCTCCAAAGGCCAGCAGGCTGAGGGTAGGCAAGAGGCTGTGAGGGGAAATACCCAGGACAGCTGACCCAAACTAACCAAAGGGATATTGCATATGTCATGGGCAGCAATAAAAGCTAAGAGAAATGAGGATGAGGTAGGTATTTGTTATTAAGGTGCTTTGATTCAGAAGCAACTGCTATGTGTATTGTGGTCCTACTTCCCAGGAAGTGCCTGGACATCACCTGCTTTTGGGACGTAGACAATAAATCTTCTTGTTTTCCTTTGCTTCATGTGTGGCCTTTGCTTTTCTTCATTAAACTCTCTTTATCTTGACACACAAGTTTTTTTACTTATTTTCTGCCCCTGTCCTGCTCAGGAGAAGAGTGTTAGAGCCACTTACTTGCACCTGGTGGGCAGCTGAGGTAGGCCACCACGGTCATTTTTTGGTGTCCAAGGTGGGGCACTCAAAGAATTTCAGATAAGGAGAGTAATTAGGAGAAGTAACACACACAATATGGACAGAACGTTGCCAGAGTGCCAGAGAGCAGAGTGATAGTGGCAAACCTTTTTTTTTTTTGTAATTATGATGAAAGGATGAGGAAAGTGCATGTAACTTGTTCACTTTTGTCAATCTTGTTATGATGTTACTTTGACTTTGGTGCAAGAAATTATTTTTGTTGATTGTATTGGGTTTCCATGACAAGGCTTTGGTTTCATGGAGGCTGGGGTGGCTTCTGTAAGAAGACATCAAAAGCTGCCTTCATGTCAGACAGAACCAGATTCAACTCTTTCCAAGACAGACCCACTGCTGGCCAAAGCTGAGGCAAACGATGGTGTTGATAGTGCCTCTGTGATAATGCATTTAGAGAAGGTAAGAAATACTGTGCAAAACCAGCCAGGGTAGACCAGTGAGAACATTTGAGAGAAACAGCCCTGCAGACAGTGAGGTCAGTGAAGAAGGAGGGGAAGGGTGGGTGAAGAAGAATCGGGACGAGGTTCTTCAAGAGCCAGTGCAGAAATTCTCCTGCATCCTGTGGTGACAACAATGGAGAAGAAAGTTGTCTCCTGCAGCCCATGGAGGAGCCCAGTGGAGCAGATATCCACCTGCAGCCTGTGGAGGTCCCTATACTGGAGCAGAGGCATGTGTCCAAAGGAGGATTTGACCCTATGGACAGCCAAGATTGGAGCTGATTTTCTGGTAGGACCTGTGAACCTGTGAGGAACCCACTCTAGAGCAGTCTGTTCCTGAAGAACAGTATCCCATGGAAAGAACTCATATTGGAGCAGTTCTTAAAGAACTTGCAGACCATGGGAAGGACCCACATTGGAGAAGTCTGGGAAGAGTGATATACTGAGGGAAGGACCCCACACTGGAGCAGTGGAGGAGCAGAAGAAACATGTGATGAACTAACCACAACCCACTTTCTCCACTCACACTGCACTGCTCAGAGGAGGAGGAAGAGGTAGATGAGTCAGGAATTTAGTTGGTTCTGAGAAGAAGGGGGTGGGTGGAGCGTGGTTTTAATTTTGTCTTTATTTTTCACTATCTGAAATAAAACCACACCAATTCTGTCTTAGCTTATCTACCTCATAGTGGCTTTATTCTGTGTTCTTGGATGAACTATCATTACACAAATGACAACTATATATATGCAAATACTGACAGTGAATATTTCAAGAAAGAGTGAAGGCATATGAATACATGAGAAATAGATCTCACAGTTTGTGATTTCAGGTGGTGAAACAGATCTTTACCTACTGTAAATCAGTTCATGAAAGGCCAAGTGGAAATATTTTTACTTCTCTGCCTTACAACTCATATTGATCTACCTTGATCACACTAATGGCTGATGACCAACTGAATAGCCAAACTGCATGACAAGTCAATCTATTTTAACACCTATTTTAACATGTTGACAAGTATAATATTTGAACTTTAGTAAATGGTTGAGAATTCAAAAAACAATGTCCTTGGCTTTCTATAGAAATGGAACAAGGCTACATACATTTTTTTGTAAGACGTAGGCTATACCATTACAGTATTTGTAAGAGTTAAAATTGTATGAAGGAATTAAAAACAAATATATCTTTGTTTAAAATACTCACCAAAGCTTAAAAGTCAATGAGACTCAGCAGAGGGATTCAGGCTGTAAATGAGGAAATTGGAACTGTGGCTGTGGTGGAGGTATAGGGTGTTACTGATGGAATTTGGGTGCCATGGGAGAGCCTTGCAGCAAACCCACGGTGTTCAGCTCAGGAGAGACATGGAGGCCATTATTCTAATTTCTAAGTCATAACTGGTGAAGGAAACATCTGAATGTTCTATTTGAACTACTATTCTAACAGCTCTATTGAAAGATTAGGTATGTTAGCCTCATGGCATGCATTTTAGGTAGTGCCATTTGGAATGTCATAAATGATCCAAAACTTTTGGAACTGATATGAAACCAGAAGTTTCTAAGTGGTGAACATACCAATTCTGGCTGAGGTAGAATTATTTGCTATTTAACGTTACAGAGAAATAGCAGCACCTACAATATATGTTATTTGCCATGTAATATTTTTTCACTGTAGCCTGTAATTTCCAGTTGCAATGGCTAACGTTGCCTTTTGCTTTGGTTAAATACTAGGCATAAGACTCTATCTCTAAAAAAATGATGCAAGTCTTTGAATGGATGCAAAAAACCCCAAAACAACTAAGTAAACAGACAAATAATAATAATTTAAAAAACCTCAAAGAAGCAAAGGTACATGCTTCACATGGGCTTATTCCCTGTTTGACTTTCCTTTTCAATGGGCTGATGTTTCAGACTGGACAAGCACAACTGCTGTAGCAACTTGTAATGTCACAACAATATAAGTAGAGTGCCATAGATTTACAGTGAAGTTGTTGCACATTTTTAATCATATTTCTGCCACTTCAAGCTTAGAGCAGCCATTAAGTTAACAGAAGTTCCTGTATCCTTTAGAAATTCTTAAACTTACTTTGCCACAGGCTGTTCTTATTCAGCATTTTGTCAATCTAAAGATTTCTACAGTGCATTGAACCTAGCGTGCCTAGCTGTCTTGCTTCAGTGTTTGGGAACAAAGATGTTTTCACACCATGTGTTTCATCATCGATATAAATGAAATATATTGTTTCTGTTTCCAAATATGTACATGAGAGTCGTCATGTTACTGCCAAGATACCAAGGACTCTTTGCTCTCTGGCCTCAGATGCTAAAGAAGCAGAAGAGTTGTATCTGCAACCCTCCCATAGGGAGGAGTGTACTAGATGGACAGAAAATTTGACCAAAATATTCCATTTCATGTATCTACGTAAGTTCAGTATAAGGTCAGGGATCACAGTAGTTAAGCCGCTTCCTACTTCTTTTTCCCTTCCTGCTTCCATTCATGGCTGGCATCTAGGGAGGACACCGTCTATCTGTCACCATTGATCCCTAAGCTCATGCATTCCTGACCCTCATAACTCTACCCTCAGCTCCTGTCTGCTCTCTGTCAGTGCTTGGGGACATTTTGGAACTGCTCACAGCTCAGGAGAGTGCCGTGAGAGTTGCTGGGGGTGGAAGGAGACCTAAATGATTCTACTCTGAGAAAGGAGCAAGGAAATCAATAATGACAACAAATAACAACAGTTGTTTTTTTAAAGATAATGACTAAGTTCCTGTCTTTATAGAAATAAGTTAAGAATCTTACTTTTGACTCATAGTTTTCTTTTTAGGAGCCTATTTTTGCATTAAAAAAAAAAAAAAAGAAAAAAGAAAAAAGTAACCTTTTTGCATCCTCTTTCCTATTTCAAAGAAAAGATGCTTTAATAGGAAATGAAAGAGAACTATTTTTAAAAAAATCCATGCATGAAAAAATGTTACTGGAGAAATCATTGAAAGTATTGATTACTCTAGTTACTAGCTGTCTCAGTATGTCTTCTATAGTTATAAAAGTTTTCACTTATATTTGCAGGCCTATAAGTTTGGGTTAGCAATGAGTTTGGCAGGGAGGTAGGGAAGGGGAGATAAAGATTTGGGAATGTACTGTCACACCATAATTCTGCCCTATCATGAATCCTAGTAATGCTATACTGTCATGAATTATACATATCCCGTCTCAATCCAGACTAGATACAGTGTTTTTTGCAGATCCAAACCATAGTCTATGCAAACAGATACTCTCTATCTAGCTGGAAAAAATCATATGTTTTGCACATTCAAGATAAATATAGGTTTTACACTTAAAATAAGTTATCTGTGACTATAATACTAGTCTAGGAAAGTTACAAACAAGTCTGAAAACTATAACTTGTGCCAAATATGTTGTAGAATAAATTACTATTTTGATAAATTCTGTAAGGGGGCATGTCTATGTCAATGTGTTCCCTTTTTAAAATAAAGTGGAACATTTTGATTGAGCAGTTTGAAAATATTTTCATCTAAGAAGTGTATTTCACATTATACAGGAGATCAGAATTACACATAATTTATCATCTTTCACCTAAATACATTCTCTTTTCTTTTTTTTTTAGCAATAATTTATGTACATGTAGGAAATTCCAATAAACTATGCGAATTTTCATAATTCAAAGAGGAAAAATGTGAAAACACAGGATTTTATAAAACCGGGGAAGCTGTTTTCTGTTCATTTCAAATATATAACATACTCTCATAATGACCTTGATCAAATATTTAGAAGTCTTACGCTTTCCGGTGTTTAAGGGACACCAATGAGATTGGGTAGTTTTCTAAGCTTTTGGTCAGTGACTAGCATCAGTTTACAAGAGCTACCCAGCAAAATAAAAAGAGTAAAATAAAATTACATCCTAAGGGAGCAGTAGTGCTGGCACAAAATATATCCTGGGGCAATCAACTGCATAAATGTAGCTAAACATGTACCATCTGTGGAGTAGTTTGTCCAGCAAAATCAGCATCATTTTTTTTACAAAACACCCAACTGCTTGGGGATGTAATTTTGTGCAGGTAAATTCAGGATATCTGAAGCTGTTGCCAGCCTTTTATCTTGAAATGTCTGAAACAGTGACTGCATTCTGTGATGCAGTGATTACTACAGAAGCAGTAACATAGAGAAGCTTCTCAATGCTTATTCTAGTGTCCAAGTAACTTGTTTACCCTTGAACAGATGGTCATGCAACCACAGTGTACATCACCTGACATGTTTATTACTCTAATAAGTAACATGAAGAAACACCAACAGATTTCTCTCCTGTTAACACAGTGGGATGTGCAGGCTATAGAGGAATGTTGCTAAGTACCAAAGGTATGAAACTAGTTGGATCCACCAGAAGTGCAGCAAACCAATCTGCCTGGTTGTTTTCATAGTCATGTTTTTCCTTGTATTGTTACTTGATACATAAGGCCTGTGTTTTTATTCTAACAGGCTTACTGATCTGCAGCATTTCTTTGTATGTGTATCTCTTACTTGAAAGCAGCCTTGATGTTTAGGCTTGGGAGGAGTGTCTGGAGAGCTGCCCAGCAGAGAGGGACCTGGGGGTATTGATTGACCACCAGATGAACATGAGCCAGTAGTGTTCCCAGGTGGTCAAGAAGGCCAACACCATTCTGGCTTGCATCAGCAATAGTGTGACCAGCAGGACCAGGGGGGTGATCCTGCCCCTCTAGTCAGCCTTGGTGAGGCTGTACCTTGAGCACTGTGTGCAGTTTTGGGCACTGCAGAATGGGAAGGGCGTTGAGGTGCCAGAGAAGGTACAGAGAAGGGCAACTAGGCTGATTAGGGGTCTGAAGAACAGGTCTTATGATGAGAAGCTGAGGGAGCTGGGGCTGTTCAGCCTGTAGAAGAGGAGGTCAAGGGGAGATCTCATAGCTCTCTACTACTATCTGAAAGGAATCTGGAGTGAGGCAAGTGTTGGCCTCTTTTTCCTACTGACTAGACTAATGAAAGGACAAGAGGAAATGGGATCAAGTTGCACGAGAGGACATACAGATTAG